>NW_009612685.1:0-450 GCF_000690535.1 Cariama cristata | reverse complement strand
ATGACATGATCACACTATTCTTCTTTAAACCTTAAAAACTACAGGAATGAAGAATGAAACTGTCAGGGCATTGTCTGAATAGCAATGTCAAGGTTTGGTTCAGGTTCTGTTGCAAGGGGAATATCAACACGATATGTGTAATGAATATCTCATTCTCAGCCAAGCTGTTACTTGAACAGAGCCTGCCACAGATGCCCTCACACCACCTCACTGGAATAATCCTGCAAAGGAACCATTTTTCCCTGCCATGTAGCAGAGAACCAAAGGATTCGCTGGACATGAGAAAAGCATCCCTTGGAAGATCTTAGTAAGTCTCAAGTTTGGGCCAAGGCATAGTCATGGAAGTAAAATTGTCTTTGCAGTGACTTGGTCCCGGAAGACTCATCAGTGTCTCTGTGGGTGCTTCCCTCTTTTTGGAGTCAGCAAAACTAGCCTGTAAATACCAAGAAG
>NW_009612684.1:87843-91872 GCF_000690535.1 Cariama cristata | reverse complement strand
TGGTGTGGTTGACATGGTGGTGTTAGGGCTAAGTTTGGGCTCGATGATCCCAAAGGTCTCTTCCAACTAAATCGATTCTGTGATTCTGTGAATATTCCTAACTATCGAAGCAATGAGACTTTGGAATAATCTTGCACTAAAAGAAGCAGAGCAAACAACTTAAGCAGAATTTTGATGAGTCCTGAAAGGCTTATAAAATGAATTACAGAATGATGCCTACTGCCACAGGGGGTCTATTCCATTCATATATTTCTTTTTATCTTTCCCCCTTGTTGTCTTCATTTACTACTTTCAAAGACAGTTTGCTCAAAAGAAAGTGAAAGGTACTTTCAGCATGCAAAAGCCTCATGGAAGATTAATATTCTTAGTTTTACTTGGGTCCTATCAGAGTGTTCAGAGATGAACTATAGGATTGGCATTTAGGAAACAAATGTTAACACAGAAATTATTAAAAAAAACAGACGTGAAAATTGACAAGACTTGATTAAAACAGATCCCACTTTATTTATATCCCACAGAACTAGATGATTGCTTAAGAAGGGAAAGAAAAGAAATAGCAGTCCAGGTATATCCAAAGGAAAAAAAAAGGATGAAATAATTTGACATTTTAAAGAAGGACTTAAGAATTGAGGTAAAGTAAGGAAGAAGAAATGATTGATAGAGACATAAATAACAATAAAATGCTTGTTTTTCTTTACTGTTTCTTTATTTCATCCTGTTTCTAGTTAATATCAATATAAAAAAATCAAGAGGGGATAATTTCTATCTGTATTCACAGTATTTCAGTATTATTATTCATGTAATTATTAGGAACAATATGCTCATAATCATACATTCATACAGAATTTCACAAGAGAATAACGTAGCTTTTATCTTCCACAGAACACAGGTAAAAGTCAAGGAAAAATTCCGCTCCCTCAAGTATATCTCTTAACTGGAATGATGTCAACCTGACAGTGCTCTGTAACCAATGGGCAACGTATTTTACTGTAGGCCTCAATAAGGACAGTATCAGAAGCACTTCTTGTTATCATAAGCAATGTCTTTCAGTTAAAATAGTATCAAAGATCCACAAGCCACTTAATTACATCTATAAAAATTACAGTAAAAAGAAAGCAAAAGATTGCCATAAATACTATTGTTAAAGATAATCTTCTGATTTTTACTTGTTGAATGATAGGACAGCAAAAAATATTGCAGGTGACTAATCTGATATGTGAGGTCATTTTCCACTGCAGACTTTAATCCATGTTTTAAAGGGTTTTTGTTCTTTTTTTTATAATTGGAATACTGTAGAACCCATAATGGTAAGTTCCAGGACATCTATTCATTGCTTAATATAATAGACATGTGCTTTTAGATTTTTTTTTTAACATGGAATCTGCTTCATTAAGCCACTAGTATGTTCTAACTTCATATTATTATCTCCTCTGCAGCTTAAAAAATAAGTACAATTAAAATTTATCTTAAAACACAAATTAGGGATAGATAAATGTAATATTTAACTTTATATTACATTTGTGTCTAACAGTTTAAACAAATTTTTACTGCTATATAAATTTATGTCTGTATAGAGATACTTAAAATCAACAAATATAAATTTGATTATTTATATTTTTGCTTTTAAACTACTAGTTTAACCATTTAGGAAATTTAAAATAACTCCTTCTTTTTTTTTTAAATTTAAGATAACCAGCCATAACTGTTTGACGAACTATAAAATCAGTAAAAGAGCTAAGAACAATTAAAAGCATATATTTGTATTACATATCTCAAAGAAACATGCATAGTTAAGTAGATAGAAATATTCCTCTTCTAACTCTCATCTTTCTCTATTAAAGAAATCAGACCCATACTTCTAGCTGTTTAAAAAGAAGGCTGTGACCACACAGCTATATAGATTATCTGTGTGGAACAGAAGACAGAAAGATACAAACTGTAACTGTCAAATTACATTTAAATTTTATATTGGGAATGTGGCTTTAAATGTCAGCACTGTATCTTCTAATTAAGAGCAATGGCACACCTTCCCTAGTCCCGTGTAGTTCTTGTCACTGAGAAACAATGTCCATTACCCTCCAAGCTAAAAGCAATCAAAGGCTTCAGCAAGTGCCTGTACTTCTGAGATCCTTTGCAGTTCAATGTGTATTTTGTGTTAATTCTATAAAGCAATTTATTGGAATTTAGTATGCTCTGATTTAGCCTACAGATTACATTCTGCAGTAGAAAAATCACTGTCAGACAAAGACCTCAATACCAGAAGACAAGAAATTTTAGCCTTATTTTTCACAACAAATTTTAAAGTAAATCCAAGTAAAAAAAAAGAAAAAAAATATCAATCACACAAATAACACCACCACTGGGGCCTAAACAAGGAATTAGAAATGAAAAAGAAAATCCAGTTTATGTACAGAAAACAGCAATGCAGGGGAGGATCGCATTTGTCAATTAGCTGTTCTTTTAATGATCCATTAATATAACAAGATACATATTTACTGTTAATGATACTGAAATGTACACTGGGCTTATGCATATTCATGATTAAAATATTTCTTTAGCTAAACCTTTTTCTCTCTGATTCTAGAGTCCCTACTTTATATGTATTTGTCATTTCTCCATGCAATAGGTGTTAACACTTCTACCAGTAAGTTAATATGGAACCACTGCCTGTGAGTCCTTTTGCTTATGTTGTAACTCTCCTAAAATACTAGTATACTGAAGTCTTCAATTTGTAGCTGCTGATGAACAGAGAATGACAGCCTGTGAGACTGGTTAAATTCATGATGTAATCTTGTGATTTTAAGCAATTTACAACTAGACAATTAATTATCTGTTATTCCTGCCTTACTTTCATACCTGTTCCTATTGGACCTTCTGTGCACAGCAAAGTTATGTTCACATGACTATCTTGGACACTATTATTTACATTTCGAAAGGATTTTATTTGAACAGCATATATTCTTGAGGGCGTGGCTGCCATCCAGGGGGACCTTGAAAGAAATTCGTCAAGCGGAACATCTTTCCTGGGAAGGCAGAACCCTGTAGGGTGCAGACTGGGGCCAGCAGGGCCAGGGAGCAGCTCTGGGGGATGGCCCTGGCGGACAGTAAGCTGAGCAGGGGACACCAGTGTACCTAGGCAGCAACAAGGGACAGCATTTCACTGGGGATGTGAGCACAACGCATCCCCAAGAGCCAGGAAAGTGATTGTCCCCTCTACAGTGTGTTCATCAGACCACACTAGGAGTATCCTGCATGCAGGAAAAACATCAGCAAACTGGTTGGAGGTGAGAGGAAGCCAATGGGAAGCCAGTGGGGCTGGAGCTCTTGCCCTGTAAGAAGAGCCTGTGGGACCAGGGCTGCTTCACCCAGGAGAAGGAATGGCTTCAGGGGCACCCAACAGCATCCCTGGCACCAATGGGAAGGAATGGAGGGGAGATATGCAGCCAGAATCTTCACAGCAGTGAGTGGGAGGAGGGCAAGAGGCAGTGACACAAGCTGAAACAGGAGACGCTCAAGCTGGAGATAAGGAGAAACCTTTTTCTCAGGAAGACAGCCCAGCAGAGGAGGCAGAGTTCGGTGAAGCTGAGATGTCTCCTGCTTGTGGAGTTGCATGCCTTGACTGTGTGAAGCCCTGAGCACCCTGGTTTGACCCCCCTGGCTAAGCCTGCTCTGGGCAGGGGCTGGAACTAGAGATATCCCCAGGTTCCTGCCAGCGGGTACGAGTACCTGGGTCCATTTCTTGTTGAGAACAAACAGTAATTAGGTTTGCTTTTGGATGGTTTATAGCATCTAGATTTAGAGTGATCCTGCCCCTCTATATCTTTCTTAAGGTATTCGTCCACTTCCCTCATGCAGTAGAATTTGCCTTGATGCAACTGTCTGCCCCAAATCCTCACATGCTCACCTGTTTTTTTTGTAATATCAGGCTCACTGCCTCTTTCTGCTGATTCCTTAATGACTTTCCATCCATCGGTTCGTCAGTTCAACCAATTTATGCCTTGTTTATTTCCTGTTATATAGGACATTGCC
>NW_009612684.1:79635-87812 GCF_000690535.1 Cariama cristata | reverse complement strand
ACCTTCCCAATCTCCTATCTCTTTTTATTATTTCTCGTGACTACCTAATTTCCTAATGCATCACAAAGACTGAGAAAAACATGGAAAATAGAGACCCAGAAGATGCTGCCAAAGATACCTGAACATGAAGTCAATTGCCAATATATAATTATTCATATCTACACCACGAAGTGAACGCAAATTGAGCAACTATGAACTATCAAAAAGTTAATTTTACACTCATGAAATGGTCTATAAGGATTTAACCACGTGATTTTCCCTCTGCTATAAATTTTGCAGTCAGTGGAGCTTGCTGATTTTTCTTCCATTCTGTATGCCAAGGTTGATACAAAGGATATAGGATTTGCTAACATTATTCTGCGTAGTTTCTCATGGACATTTAAGCACACACAGATACTGAAGGAAACTAAATGACTGAGCTGTATCTGCATACAATATTAGTGGGAAATTCTGTCAGTGTGTTAAAATGTGGATTTGGTTAAATACAACACCAAGCAAGCACATTTGTTAACACAATTAAAATGGGTTTTTTTGGAAAAAAAGAAGTAAATGTCTACATAAGCCGGTGAAGACACATTCCTGTATGTACGTTCTTTATTTTTGTTAAAGTAGCAATTTAAACTAAAATGCAGCTCTGTTTCCTGAAGTTCAAAAAAGTTTATGTTATGCACTAAGCTCAGCAGGCTATCAGTTCAGCAGCAAGGGGACAGAACAAATACCTGCCCAATATACAGTATTTTGTCTTCACAACTTTTCTTTCTCTCTCCCTTCGTTGCTTCTTTTCAAACAACTTCATCAAAGCAGACCACTAATTCATCTTGTTGGATTTTGAAAATTCACTAACTGTTACTGGCAACTCTATGCCTAAGTTCTATTTTGGATACCAGGCTTCCAACAAATGCATCAGCTTAAGACAAAGAGGTAGAATAGGCTGATTTTTTTTTTTTTGTGGAGAGGGGAAGGGGAATGGAGAAATAAAAAGCTCATAGCGCTGCTTCTGGAATAAATCACTCCCATATTTTCTTCTCTGTAGATTAAAATCGAAGAGAGAAAAAATTATACACACATATTCCCAACTTCACTGTACACCAACCACTGTAGTTTCTAAATAGACACAGAGTATCCAATATACCGTGCAGGTCCTTAGGCACATTACTTAATATATACTTAATATATTTTAAAAATAATCTATTCGATTGTTTTAGATTCTTATGTGGAAAACAGAGTACTTCATCAAGATTAATGTAAAAATGTGAAAAACTATTCTACAATCAATTTTATCACAATTCTAGTTTAAATCATAGAGAACAGAAGGCAAAAAAAAGTTTATCTCTGATGAAGGTAGTGCAGTTGGTCAGCAAGGTATGCAGAAATAAAAGTTGCATCATACCTTTCCTGCAACACAAAAATGCAACAGAATTATTTTCGCCAGGATGGGAAAGAAGTAAAAATTCCCATCATGTAAAAGATTGCATCCAGAATTTTCAGTGACAAGTGAAGGAGTTGGTTCTGAGTACTTAGAACACATTAAACCTGTCTTTTGCTCACCATAAACTCTCAATAAAATTCTTGGTCCAGGTCTTAGTCTAGAAGCTGCACAATGGGCAAGGTATACAACATCTGAAATCTGAAGTCAGTACACACGGAATGGTCAACAGATTTATTTCTGTGATCCACTACAGCATAGGTAAACACACCTCTCCATAAAAAGAATTTTCTTAGGGGTGAGTACTATACTAAAAATTAATTTCTGGAGGGATGATACCGCACCCTTCCTTCTTGTCCAAACCTCACTATATTCTGGTCCTAATCATTCCTATCTTCATCATAAATAGCAATGAATAAACACCTATCATAATACATTCGTATTCCAAAAAGAAGATTGTTCCTGTGTCCAAACTATGCCACCTGAGGAAGAGGGAAGAACAAACATCATTGCTACCAAAGGAGATCAGGTAAGAATGACAAAAAGCAAAAATCTACATGGAACAGAAATAACCTTCCCATTCAAATAGAAATGTCTTTGTAAAGTGATAAATAACTAATTCTTTCTGGATAAGACATTGTAGGCATAAAAGGTTGTACAGCATGATGCAAAAATTCAATACATTTCTTTTGAAAACACACTCCAGCAACAGTCTCTATGTAGCAGAAAAAGTATTACAGTGCATCATCATTTCAAGGGAAGATACTGTATGTCCTCTATCTTGTAGCAGAATTTTTCTGATAAACCCACTGTTTATACTTTACGAATAATCTTTTGCTGCTTGCTTTCCCAAAAGTCTGCAAAAAATCTGGTATGATCAGACTGAAAAACATCCTGTTAAAAGGCGTAACAGAGTACAGCCAACATATTTGGATAGAGGCCCGTACTACTAATCTGAAAGCTACAAGTAAGGAAGAGAAGCCATAGAAAGCATACAAGAATAAAACTGAAGCTGACTTGAATGTAATCTTCAAATAGGGATTTAACAAGATAATTACAGAATGTTAACTAAAAATGCCAACAGATTAAAACATTCATTATGATTTAACAATTCAGTGTGTGGCAATTAATCGTTGAAATCACATTGTGCTTAACCGTACTGCAATTGAGGGTGAGCAATTTAGGATTTATTCTGATTCTGTAGTCTTCCATTCATAGTTTTTCAAGCAATTACCATTCTAAACCTAGATATTAGGAGCAGAGTAAATGCTACAAAACTGTTCTGCAAGCAGCCACTTGATTCTGACCGTGTACAGGCTATAGCCAGGTCTAATTTGAACATGGAAGTATATGAGTTTTGTCTATAGGTATGCTTGTACAAAGTTACTTCTAAAAGTTTATGCTCTTGAATACCAGCATTGTAAGCTTTATGACAAGGATGAGATGAGGATCACACTCACATCCTTTTGAAAAAAAAAAAAAAAAAAAAAAAAAAAAAAAGAGACCTAGGGTAAGGGAAACAGACTTTCTGGCACCGAGTGTGAAGATGTTGGAATCCAAGCTTTCTGATCATTGCTGTAAACTGTATACTCATCCACCACTGATTTTTGCTGATACTGAAATTGGCAATGTTCTACTTAACACAGTTCAGGAGCTGGAGATTCCAAATCCCCTCATCAATGTCCCAGACCAGAGGTAACTCAATAAACCAGTCCAGGATATGATGGCACATATGACAGCTAGGAAATATGCAGGCATACAGACTTTTAGGTCAGGAAACTAAATTTAGATTCTGAACTGTGCCAGTGATTTTTCAGTAGTATAATTTTTCTAGGAATAATGCTCTGACATAGCTTAGTGTGACCCAAAAAGGAAAAAGTTTAAGCATTTCTAACATTCTTTAATCCCTCTGATGTGTTACCTCTCCCTTAGATAGTCAAAACTCCCTTGGCTCCAGCCCTCATCCTCAGGAGGCAGCCTGGGCCCATTTGAACAATGAATGCAAAAAAATAATCCCGCTTTCATTTTCAGTGATGCTGGGAGGCATTGACCATGTGTGGAGGATGACAGACAGAGTCAGTCTGTATTAACTGTAAGAGGCAGTGTTGATCCCGAAGTCTCTATGCCTATATTCAGTGCAGCTAAGAAAGCTCTGTACAACTGGGAAGCAAGAGAAGCATTCTTGAAAAGCCTGTGGTCCTAAAGCATCACAGGCCATAGTTCAGAAGTCTCTTTGTAACTACCAGAAAAGCAAAGCTGAAAGAATAGGCTGTTTCAGACAACTTGGAATTGAGCATTTGCTAAAACGTCTACATGACTCCAGACTTCTGAGACTCCTGTTGCAAACACGGCATCTAGGTAGGTATACACACATTATAAAGGGATATGTCTGTGTACCTATCTCTGCAAATAGGTATGTATGACATATATGTATTATATATACACATAAAAAGAAAGAAAGAAAACAAACGGAACTTCAAACATATACCAGCCTAACACAGAAATACGAAGGTAGGAGGAATGGTAAATTTGCAAGCGGCTAAAGCTATGCAACCACATTTTTTATTAGCATGATCAGTTAATATTTTTAAAATAGAAAATCAGCAAACATTTGCCTAGCAGTAGAAAAAGGGATTCTTAGTCAAGGACATGATCTAAATTCAACAAAAAGGAGCACTTTCCTCCGAAATGTTTAAATGAGCTGCTCCTGTCATCATAGTAGTTGTTAAAAGATTATAGCTCTTTTCACTCATGCTTTGCCTTCTATAGAACAGTTCGAGGTGAAATTCATGATCTCAAGTAGAGAAAGAAGTTTGGAATATGTCAGGTCAGTATCTTGTGTTCCTTACTAGAGATCTTTTATATTATTCTTTCACCTACTTAATGTTTAATCTTCACACATTGGACCTTAATTAATAAATTCCATAAAAATTATTACACAAATTTTCCCAATTATATAAAAAAGAGGAATTGTTCATTTTAATGAAGTGAGACCTTATAAAACACTGATGTTGAGAATTTGCTTTAAAAAGCTAGAACTATACATATTTTGAGTGTATTCACTCTTAACTGTAATCTCTCTTAACTGATTTCTTTCATAAACTATCTACACTACTGTTGCAATTTATGGTTTCAAAAGACCTTTTGCACAGAAGCAAGACTTAGACACATGAAGAGCATCCCCGTATTGTACTAGTGCAAAATAAGCTACTAGTTATTTGAATTAAGCTCATGTAGAGTGGAAACAATGTAATGAAAAAAGTTTCCAGTACGTCAGTGAAGCAAACAGAAAAACTACCTAACCTGATGGAAACTGGGGAAATTTTCAGTTCTAGGAAAGGGGTATCTGGAACAGATACAAACAAATTTAACTCTGTTTAAGTACTGTGGTAGACCAAACAGTGTTCTATATCATTACACAAACAATGGCTTAGTTGTGTTTCAATTTTTCATTTTCCTAATGTGGGCAAAGCTAACAACTCAGTCTTTCTAAAAACAGCCTCCTTTCCTCCTGTGTCAATTCCCGCACTAGATACAGTCACAGGGCAGTTTTGGCAGCTGTGAGACCTGGATTCAAAGCTTTGGAATGTAGTTTTTGTTTTCTGAGCAGTAGTGTCTTGATTGGCGGTCTAACAGAAAAAGAAAAATATAGGAACAGTTAGGGATCCAAAACATTAAATGGTCATGCTTCTATTTTTAAAATAATATCATTAAGAGGCAACTAGAAAAATGGACAAGAAATCATTAGAACCTCTTGGTATCTGAGTAATTGTAGACACCTAGAATTAAGGCAAGTGGGAAACACCAATGACCATCCTATTTTTTGTTTTTGATGATCCACAGATCTCTAAATATATCAAATACTTTCCTTTTTTAAAGCAGGTGAATCTTTAATATAAAAACCTGGATCAACTTAGAGAAATTTAGTCTGGAGGACACAAGCAACAATTTTTTAAAGTATAGACTGAAAAACATTTCAAAACATTTGTGGCAGGATATGATTTTCACTGAAAATAGTCCATGCTTAAAACAGCAAGTGGACTAAGTGCAGTCATGAATGTGGGTTGAATCACGAGATAGAAGTTTAACAAAATTTTTTTTAAGATTACTACAATATATTAAAGAACTTGACAACTATCAGTTGTGAGAAGAGTAATACAAAGGATGATGTTACTTAGTAAAATCACAACACAATTTATCAGCCAGTGGCCATGTAATTTTTCTGAACTGATGAAACAGTTGTGCCAGGTTATACGGAAGAAGAGAATCCCACTATCTCTGGTCAAGTTTCCATTTCACTGAAAAAACTGAAAGATATGAGATCCTCCCACAGCAACGATGTTTAACTTGTGACTTAGGGGCATCCTGTTTTCTTTCATAAAGAAACCAAGTGACATGGAAGTGAGCTTCACAAACCATGTTCTGCCATGCCATGCAGCTGCTACAGGTGGCCTCTGAGTAGTCTGTGCCCTAATTGTTTCCCCCTGCTTTCCTTACCACTCCAGACAAAGCCCCAGTTTGACTTGTATCTCTCTGGGAGCATGATTTTCCAGAGAACTCTTAAAAAATTCCTGGTCTCTCAGTGCAAGTAGAAATACAGGTAGCTCTGCTTTACACCCCAAAATATTGAGGTCAATCTCATGGTTTTGCCAGCATAGACTCATGATTTTCAAATAACTAGGTTGGCAGAAACATACATAGGGCTGTCTTTACTTGCACCAGGGAGATCTCTTCTCTACGAAGAGCTAATACAAGGTCAGGCTTGTTAGAGAAGAGTCCACCTTATCATCAAAACATTTTTGTTTATCTGTCATGTCAGCAGTTCCATGGGGCAGGCCCTGTAATTCCTGCAGTCTGGTCATTTCCCAGCCCTAAGAAGCTCAAATCTGGTTTCTGCAGCACTGTTTTGTAACTGTTTAGAAATACGTGATCTTTAGCTGAGAAGCTTGGAAATTCCTTAGTCAATGAGCTGAGCATCATCTACTGTTACATATCAAGTAATTCAGTGTACAAAGGGAAAAAAAGATATAGCTCAAAAAATAGCATAAATAAAATGTTCATGATATTTAAAATCTGAAAATTATTCTCTTCATCTGAAATGCTTAAGCAACACACTGTAAACAACAGAATCAACTGTTACACAGGAAAAAAACCAAAGTTTAGACACCCATTTCAGATTTTCATGCTTGTTTTCATTCTTACTACATAACAATGTAGAGATATTCCTGTCAATAACTAACTTTATCTCAGAATCAGACCCCAGGACAGAAAACTTTGGATTTTTATCCAAGTTTTTAAATACTTTCTCAGTATAACAGTTACTTCCTACAGAGTTGCTTCAGGATTCATTGATCCCAAATAGTATTATCCCTATCATTCGGGAACACATAAATATTAACTTTCAGAAAATAGTAGGAGAATAATCTTTGGGATGTTCTTTAAACTAGAAATTTCCACTAAAGATTCCAAATCACATTTTAATTATTTTGCTCTAGTTATCAAATTATTTTCAATATTTTTTCCAGAAAAAGAAAGAAAAAAAAAAAAAAGAAAGAAAACCAACATAATTTAGGAACTGTGTTTCATACCTCAGTTGCTTCCTTTGAATAATGTTGTAGTATAATCTCAGCTATTGACTTTGCACAAGACAGAAAATGATAAAAACATAAATCATCCTTTGGCTTCTAGTAATTCCCGCCCCTCCCCGCCCACCCTCCCCCCCCCTCAGTTGATGATGGTAGAGCTACACAAATAGACTTGGGTTTTGGTGCTTGTATTGAAACAGAAACTCTAAGACCATCTAAGGCTACAGTAATAAGAGGCTAAATCACATTATTTGCAAGTATGGAAATACAATTGAAATTTAAGGAAAGCATCTCCGTGATCAATTTCAATGACCAAGGTAAAACCTTCAGATTGCAGAAACAGGGCATCTGCTATGGTACAGCAAAAAAAGGTGACACAATGTGTTCTTCATTGGACATTGACTAATGCAAGCTAAGATATTTGGGCTACCATACTTCTTCCCACACAAACTTGCAAACAGTTGCATAAAACTGCCTCACAAGCAGGTAATGTGAGTATTTCCTCATTAAGGATATTTGCTGCAGTAACTGATTAGGAAAAAAAAAAAAAAAAGCACACTTTTCATGTCTCCAACTTTTACTGGGAATTGTAAGGTATTATTATAGCACCATTGCTAACACCTTTAAGGCATAGGCCCAGAAAGCTATACACATCTGCTCTCCAACTGTGGCCATTCTCTCATTTATAGCATAAGAGACTTATCTGACACCTGGAAACGCATCTCTTCTCCCAGATAGTTATGGACTTCGGAGAATATTACTTTTCAACATCAGAAGTGAATCAACCTTTTTGGATGCTCTCAGCCACCCACAGAAATAGTCATACATAGTCTTTTTTTGAAGAGTGAAGACACATTCTTCAGACAGTAACTTCTAAATCTGAATCACCAGCCTCAATTTTCCCAGAAAGCATCCAATCAGCTCATGTCATCATCAGGGGAAAATACAAAGGGCACAAGCTGCACAGCTTTCATTGAGGCTCTGTGTGCACACTGACTTTGAAAAGTTGCAAACAGATAACAGACATTAGTCACAGGACCTCTAAAAAGAACCAAAGTGGGAGGTTTATTGGGGCTGATAAAAGAGGTTTTCTCTGTGTCTCATTTGTTAGAAATACATCTTTGCAGTAGATTTTCTTGTTAGGTACACCATGATCACAGTGGAAA
>NW_009612684.1:55084-79619 GCF_000690535.1 Cariama cristata | reverse complement strand
AAAAAAGGATTCGTCCTATGAATTGAGAAAGATTGATCCTGAAATATAGCTTGTGCTTTGTTTTCTGGAAAACTACACTCTGTATCTCTGTCTCTGCAACAGTTTTTGCAGTGCTACTGCCAAGCCACATGTAACATTTTTTCTGATATGGTAGTAATCACGTCACCTCCTCTTTGTTCTTGTAGGTGCCTTACCTGTTATCTTCAGCTTGATAGACAAAGATACTGAGCAGTCATGATTGTACCTGAGGTCAATAGTTCCCCTCTGAACTTACTGCTATGTCATGTGAGGTGAATTGGAAAAAAACGGATCCTTGTATCTGAGACAGAGTACTCAAGAAAAGTAGATGCTTCTGAAGTTAATGTCTGTGAACCTTTGAGTCTACATCCATAAAATAGGAACAATATTCTGTGTATGCCACAGAAATTTAGGAGAACAAATTGACTAATATTTAAGAAACAGAAATTTAGAATAAGTGCCAGAGAAAAGCCCTTGTTGAAACTAGATGCTTGTCTTTGAAATAAAGTCTGCATAGCACACACATACATTTCAAATATTTCAGGCGAAATACAGAAAAGTTACTTCAAGATCTTCCATACTGCCTGTAGTTGAAGATGGTATCACAAAGAGATTAGGTTGGAATAAAAGTTCCTTAAGTCATACCTAAATGAAGATTGCAAAGTTGTATTTTCTGCATGATATTCTTTCAGTGTAGCTGTTTTCTCATACACACACAGCTGCACAGAAAGATCACAGGAATGACACAGTATCCTTGTGAAATAATAATAAAAACCAAAAACTACCTTGAAGTCAAATCTCTAAATAATTTGCCAAGTACTTTCTGCTTGTGTGATCACAATCACAGTACACTCATAAACAGGCATAAGACCAGCACAACTCAGAAAAACAACAAATCAGTTCACTGGTACCAACCAAATGGTAATAAAATGCTGCTGTTTTTCTGGACCACGGAGTATAAATAGTTTTACAGCCATACCTCATCGATGTGTGGATGGGGGTAGCGGAAGACCAGCACTCTGTGTTCAATGAATCTTTCTTGTCCTGGCAGTAAAGCAGTTGCTTGATACAATCCTGAACTGCCATAAAATTACCCAAAGTGGCAGAACAAAGTGTTGATTTTGCCTGATCTGAAACCTCTTTTATCAGTTGTAAAGCACTAAGAATAACTTGTCTGAGAGCAGATGGATTAGCACAAACACAGAGGACTGTTTAATACTTTTCACTCCTTTGTTAACCAGATTCTTTGACCTAAGCAACAAGACTTATCAAAAGACATCCACCTCATCCTTCCAAAGTCCCAGCTCTACACACTCCCACCAATGATAATCCGATAACATTCACTCATGCACTAAGAAAGGTAACTTCAGGCATTGCCCTCTAAGGCTGTGAGAAAAAGTTGATTAAAAAGGCAGGAAGCATGACTGTGCCAACCCTTAATTATTCTAGAATCAATTTCCTTTTCTCTTCCTATTCTATCGAGTCTTTATTTTGGATTTTAATGCCCAAAATACACCACTCATTCATGGTAATATCAGATGTTGATGCACCACCACTTCTGTTAAACAACAACATGTTGGACATCATAATGTATCAGACTTATAAATTTACTGCAGTTTAAAATAAGCAGTCTTGCTTTATTTCATATTAAAGCATGACTAAGCACGACTCCCAAGTTCTTCACTTCCATATTGTTTTCTTCAAAAACATGAGAGAATTCGCTGCTAGACAGACATGAAATCCTTCAGGCCTGAAACAAATATCTTGCCAGGCATATAAAGAAGAGAGTGAAAATACATTTATTACATTCCTTGGCGCATTTTATAAAATTACTCTTTTCAAAGCATTATTTATTTTTTACATAATCTGTGAACTTAACTTTACTTATTCATATTTAATAAAAAATAAAGTCTCTTTGTGTGTCCAAATCAAACAATGGCAGCAAATTAAAGTGCCAAAATTCTGAATGAGAAAAAATTTCATTACAAAATACCAATCTGAGCTTCTTTTGAAGAAGTCTGTCCTTAAAATAATGAAACCTCATACACATCTGACACCCATCCTAGGAACAAGTCCATAATTACACGGTATCTCCAATATTTTTAGGGTGACATTTTTATGCAGCAAATGTAATTTGTAACTTTCTGTAAATTAATGAAGCACAATGAAAGACCTATCACAAAAATCTGGATTTCTGCAGGCATTTCTGAACAAGTATTTCAGAATAATAGAAGATTCCTACCGGATCATCTGTTTTGTGGTTATTCAGCAAATCAGATAGGAAATCATCATGAAGACTTTCCCTCCGAATCAATGTAAATTCACGCAGGAAGACTGCTCCTTGATTTTGGTCTGCACAAACCTGGAAGGAAAACATGATATTAGGAAAAGCAAAATTTTAATTCTGTCACAGACACAAACATAATATCCATATAAAACAAGCTGGAAGATTAAAATGTCCATTAAAGGTTCTTTGCCTTCCATGACTAAACTCATTACAACTGGTTAGCATTACCGTTAATGAAAACAAAGACAAAAGTCAGGAAGTTAAAGAATAATTGCCATTTACATGAGATTTTGTTGCAAAACAAGTTTCTGTGTTGTTACTTACAGCTATGGTCTGTAAAGCAGTTCATAATTAAAACATCTCTTGTGAAATTAATTAATATTTAGAGTATATTTTTACTTTTTGGGACATATCATGTTTGTCCATAAGAAGCTAGAGCTTAAAACTTCTGAGGGCCAGAAACAGCTTTTATATAAGTACTTCAGCTAGCAAACTTAAGCATGCATATGCATTCAAAATCATTTAAACTGACTTTACACCTACCGTTTTTAAATTTAGGAAGATATATAAGCTACTTGAAAAGAAGTTTGTTTCTTCAATAACTGGTTTAGCAATACCTATCAAGATGTCCTAGCAAGTATTACGGTATTGTTATAATTTTCAGAAATAAATAATGAAAACAAATCTACATCATTCTTTATGCTCCCATATCCTTTTTTTCTTTTGTTATCCAAGCCAAAGAATGATTTTTTTAGGTATAAAGTAAATTTTAAATGTTGAAAACCAGTGAAATATCAGGGAGGGTTTTTTACATGTTAATGGAATATGTTGCTTTTCATTAGACTGACTACGAAACATTCCACTATAGGTGAAATATCCATAAAGATTGTTAACATCAGAAATAGTGAGTATATTATCAACTGGAAATCTAGCAGATTAGGCAGGTGTAACAATAATAAATAACTTATATGAGATATTGATATATCTTCCTATGAAGGTATGTGAGATACAGGTGCATGGTAATTGTGGAGATTGAAGTTTCTGGTTATCTCTTTCTGTTTCTCCATCTGAAGGACAAGATACTATAATCAGGAAGGGTAGAGATGTTATTTCCTCATGTAGTTAAGATAAGCACAGGAGTTATAAATGAAGCACTGTTACTACTGACAAGTACTGTATTATTAAATTTATTTCATTAAGAAGAAAGTCCATGCTCTGCTGTTTTTATTATGACTATTTGTTGTATTCATCCTTCTGCATAGCCAGATGCCATAGTTATCCTGGCTCTACTTATCCTAACTGAGACATTCAGAGAAAAAGAAGGGCCTGGGAGTACCATGACTATGATGTGTAGTGTTCAACGGGAGGATGAAGTACAGATTTGCCGTGCCACTCCCTACAAGTGAACTGGTGTTGCTGTTTGGGAGGAGGCAGTCCTGTCTGCCAGCTGAGTGGTGAGATCAGAGCTGCTGCAAAGCTAGTGCAGCTATAATGGGGTGACCAGGAGGAGATGAGCTAACAAAATCAAGGTGGGGGATGAGAATATCTTCATATGAAGTGGGTAATGGGAAGAAAAGTCCCTGAACCCAAACTTCATGCTGGTTAACGTAGCAGACTTTTTCTTTGATATAAGCCTCTTGTCTCTTCTAGAAAAATAGAGGGCATCTAATTCTTTTGGCTGCTTTGAGTTCCTCTACTGTGAAATTTAAGTTTAAAAACAAAACAAAACAAACAAACCCCAGCACTTTGTGTAAAAACAACAGAGTTTTACAAGTGCAAGGTTTTAAAATTTATACTTCGCCTCCTGTCTTGTGGATAACATTGAGAGACACATCCACTGATATTACTCTAATATTATTGAGTCATGGCAATGAAGAATCCTCAGGGATGTCAGAGGAAGAAAAATGCATGTGTCCAAAAGAAAAAGAAGCCCCGCTACTGACACATATTCTTTTTGTAATAAAAATTATGGACAAATCATTATCTTACAAATAAGAATGTCCCTGAAATAGTTAGTATTTCATAAAAAAGTTCCATCCCAGGAGTGGCAAGAAAGTTCAACAATAAATATTTTTTCAAGAAAGGAAATTTGTAGTTTTGTTTTACTTTTAAGTAACAGTTTCTACTTGTGGTTTTAAGCACTTATGGTCAGCAAATGTGATGATAAAATTATGATTAATTAGGTTTTCTTACAATTTTGTGCTTCTAATTTCAGAAGTCAAATTACAAACAGTGTAAAAAATTATTCACCTTCCTACTTGTCTTATTTTGTCCCTATAAAAATACACCCAGATTCTGCAAAATCTTTTCCTTATAAGAGCAGTCAGCTTCCTGTTATTGTAATTTCTGACTGGTTTTCCAAAAGAAACGAAACCTACTGCAGTTCTGTGTTACATTCCTAAGTTATCAATAGTTAAAACAAGGATTTCATAAAGAATGTTATTTACAGTATCAATAATTTCAATAACATATTGCTAACCTTTAAAACTCATCTATTTACTATATCAATAGTAATGGTGTGAGTGCTGATAATTACATGGGAGAGAAGTAGATGCCAGAGGCACTACTCAGGAAGAATAGACTGACCAAGAGAGTCAAAAAAAGACATTGGGAAACTGAGGATGAAGGAAGAAGATGAGAAACAAAAAATAACAAAAGCAGTAATGAAAGCATTATTTTTTTTTTCTATTTTACTCAGCAAATCTGAATGATAAAGTCTTGAAGAAAGGAGAACTGAAAAGCATGCAGTCATCTAAAGAAGTTTATTCCCCTCTTTATATATATATAGTACACTTTTCTGCATTGAGCAGTAATGCCTCCCGGGTTCACTGTAATTTATACATCTGCTGCTGAAACTTAGTCCTAGTAGAGTATGGCCATCCTTACTGAGAGAGCTGGAATAAAACCATTTAAGATAAGTGTCAGTAAATTGGATTAATATCCAGAAAGGTATGTTTTCCATTTTTCAATTATTTTTCAATTTTTCTTAAAGTCTTGGCTGCATATATATCACCATTTCATTCTCTCAGGAAATCTATTGTCATTGTAACACAGCCACCACATCTCTCATCTCTGTTTCTTTGGTTTATGATGAGATAGGTTTAAAAAACAATCTCCAAAAATAAGGCAACTGAACTCTTTTTAAGAAGTGAGCAAACCATATGCAGAAAGAGTGGCCTGGCAGAAATCTGACCTGCAGCAATCATCCACAGCAATATGAAGCTTTTCAAGAAGCTACAAACAACACTGAAAATGAGGTTTCGCTAATGCATGCATGAAGATCAACAGCATAGCACTAAAGTTTCTCAGCATGAGGAAGCTATCTGGGTATTCAGATGTCCAACTCACATTACAAAAGAGACTTTTATGAAATTGAGGTGAGACAAAATTCAGGCAATTATCTAAGCAATTATGTTTTTCTCGGTTTAGCTCAGTTTCTCTCTGTCTTAGATCAGTGCAAAAAATTAGTTGTTCCATTAGATTCAGTGGTGTGAGCCCATGGGGCATAAATCTTTGAGAAGTCAGGCTAACAAATACAGAATTAGAAAATAAAAGACTTAACACAAACCAGAGAGTTGAATGATGCTTCCCAGCCAACAGAATCCCACTATGGAAGTAGCTTCATTAATTTTGCTGTGACCAGCAATGAAGTAAACTACTAGTAATTGTTTGTTAGCAAGGTGTAAAAGTGATACTTTGCTGAATTCAAGAGGCAGAGAAATACCAATACAGGCCAGGAATCTAATGTAAATAATCATGGTACTTTTGATAGCACCTTTCTTAGCACAGAGGGTACGGGTTTCCGAAGTATTTCACTCACAAAGCAGAAATATCAAATGTGGCCTCAAATATTTGTAATTAACTATTTGGGCACATCCCAGGAGTAGTTTCAAGGTGACAGTTGCCCAGTCAAAGCTTTGCTTATTTTGGATATCCAAAGCCCAAAGCATCCAGAAATTATTACTCACATCAAGATTTGAGGCAAAAAAATATGTACTGGTTTATTAAAAATGCATCTTCTGACAAAATGATTTTAAAAATCAGGTTCTTAAAGCTTAATTTTTTTTTGAGAGGCATGGAATGCCTTGACAATATAAGAAGGATTTCTTTTCCTTATTAGTAGTATTCTTAGGCATGAAGCTCTTGGATTTTATGACAGAAACAAATTAGAACATGAAGCATATGACAGAAATCATGATATTAAGTACCAGAAAGGTTGCAATGACATTTATAGTGAGGGATGAGGAATGCAGGCTTTTAACAAGCCGTGTTATTGTGCAAGACCCTTTTTGGTTTAAACTCCACTCTACACAGCATGGTAACTTGCACATGTATTTCAATTCCGAATTACTCTCAGTAAAAGCTAACAACAACATTCTACTTTATAGCCTACACACTTCCAAGTGAAAGAGTGCCACATTTTTATATGGGTGACAAGAGCTTTACCGCATCCTTCAGCCCTGCAAGACACAATCACATCAGAAGAGAAGGTATCTGAGACGACTCACAGGTGTGTCTAAGCAGCTGCTAGCTGCCAAATGAACTTGATTATTACTATTGATGCCTCAAGTAAATGTTTAACAAAATCTCACAGGGAGTTCTGAAATAAGAATATTATTATCATTGCCTTCCATAGTTTTGTGCTGCAGTTTTGATCCAAATTTTCTTTTCCTTTATTCTCCAAAATGGAATTAAGATGGGTAGAGAAGGGTGGAAGCCCAATAGCACGTCCTGAATTTAGAAGTGATTATAATCTGGCTCAAAATCTGAATTCTGAAAGCTATTTGTCTTTAGCAAAGTCCATGTAAGAACTGAAAACACGCAGAGACATTACAGCCTGATTCTGCCACTGTTAATCATTCTGAACACTCCTCATTCCTCCGTGGAGAGCCAGAAAGCTATGCACAATTTAAAATCTATTCTGTATTTTTCCTTCTGGGAATTTCCTGGATATGAACACATTATGTTTTTCAAAGGAATACAAGCAAAATGAGATACTAACCTATTTAATTAAGGATGTCACTCTCCAAATGCTGTGTTTCTGTATTACACGTTAATACACTGGTCCTTCAGAAATGTTCAAAATTTTCCAAACAGATTTTCTACATCCCCATAGGGAAATAAGCAGGCCCAGGTAGTCAGAGAGGCTGTGTCAATGCATTTGTAATAGGATTGGGAATTTGAAGCCTTTACTGTCATGAAGTCAGCTCTTGCTTTAAACCAAAGACTAGAAGAATCCATGTCTAATGTAACTGAGAGATAAGGTAGATTTCAAACCAAAAAATCTTGGTTTTAGGCAGAGGTAGTAATACATTCAGCTTAATTTTTTCTTCCTCTTTTATCATTGCGTTCTCATAATTTGAACTAGGGCAGTGAAGATGAATGTTCTCTCCATGAAAACTCCCTTCCCTTCTATAAGATTCAATTCTGTTCAGATTCAGTCCAAATAAATGGCTTTCTTGCCAAAACAACAACAAGAACAAAGAAAAAAAGCTTTTTTACTTTCATTTCTGTGAGGTCAGGCAAGATTACTTGTTTCATTTCTAGGCCACTGTAACAAAATGAAAGGAAATTGTGGGCTATTATAATAAATCTGCCACAGATGATGAGGTTAAGTTCCCAGTGACCCCATAACCCAAGGACAAATATGCTCATGTGGGTGTCGATAGCTTTCATATGAGCATCTCCGTTACTGGCACGCTGGACTGTCACCTACTGGAACAATGTCACTATATAGAAAATATTTAGCACCACATGAGAAGGCAGGAGAAAACTTAGGTGATTGTACATACAATTCTCATGCAGTCACAGCATGTAGAAAGTTTATAAGAAAGTAGTCAGATTCTCAAAATGTTGTTTGTGTTGTCCTCTCTACCTTCAATTCTTTATTATCCTTGGAAGAAGTTCAGCATCTGTACTGAAGGTAGAAGAGACTGCTCCAGGTCTAAGCTAACTGCTATCAGCAGGATTTCTTCCTATCTTTCCTGTTAGTCTGGTTTGAAGGAGAATTCTCTTTGTCCACACAGAATTTTTTTTGAAGGTAACCTTTAGAGGTTAGATTGCCAGTTTTCCTCAGCATGGATAGGTAGCAGCCATTTCTTGCCTTACAACAGTTACATTCCATGGCTTTGATTGTCAGCTTACTAACTTTCTTTTAAATGGAAGAAAGGTTTGTCTAGATTTACAAATGAAATCAATCCTAAGCTAGCATTTTTCACTACTGCAGTATATTCTTCTGCTGTCTCAAAATAGGATTGCATGTCCTGAGAAGGATAAGTTATATGACACAAACAAACAAACACACAAAATCTTTACGGCTGTCGAAAACAAATTTTTCCTGAGACCTGAATATCAACAATATTGCTTTCTGATTCCAGTCTTTCCAAACAGTGATGATATTATTGTTTCTGAATTAACAGCCTGTCTCTTAGGAAACCGGCTACTGTTTGTAGTGGTTTTGTAGGTTTAGAATTTTTAAAGAGAGAAGGAGGTTCTTATTTGGCTTCTCTGAAGGTACTCACAAAGTGCCTCAAAATACAAACCCAAATAGCAATTTATTTCCCAAGGGAATGTTTTATTCAACAGTGAAATGTTCCCACCAGAAATCTTTTTGCTTGTCTTGAAATATATTTAATCTTTTTTTCTTTCCTCCCTGCATTTCCACAGAAACTGAATTCATTATTATCTTAATGGTAATGCCCTGACTTCTTTTAAAGCTCTGTGAAGGAAATGTGGCTTTGTGCTAATTATTTTCAGTTCTTAAACAGCCACAATAGAAGAGTCTGGTTAATGTATTCATTGAAGGAATTATTTAAGCTCCATTTCAGTCTCTCATTATAAATGAACAAAAGAAACAAAAAGCGATTTGCACTCAAGAATTACAGCATGAAGTGTCCCTCAAACAAAACCACCAGCTACTAACATCTTGGACAGACATTAGCAATGATGGGGATAAATTTGTAAAGCATGCACACGCCTACACTTGACCCACAGTGTACCAACAAGGGAGAAAGCCAATATGGCCCCATTAAATGGAGTGGCAAAAATGCAGAATGCACAAAACCACAGCAATTCTCCTGCTGCCAAGCAACCTTAGCCAAAAAAGAAGGTGGGAGGGGGGAAGTGGAGAACGCACAAGGAAAAAAAGGAGGGAAAAAAAAAAAAAAAAAAGAAGAGCAGACTGTGGGGGAAAAAAAAGATTAAGTCACACAGAAGCAAACAAATCAAAGTTATACAATTCCTTTTAAATCTTGCTGATTAGAAATTTCTTTCTATCTGTAATTAACACAAAATGCACAGATGTTAGAAAGCTTCATGAACAAGAGCTAGAATTACATTTGAAAACATTATCTATTTTCCCATTTACTGGATACACAAGAGATATTTAGATGGGTATAACTTGTGTTCCTCAAACAAATTATTTTTAAAAACATCAAAAAAACCTTCTGTGGTTTGAACAAGATTGCATCTGAATTCAAGCCAGATTTGCTTTCCAAAACATGCCAAACTAATACTGTTGTTCAGAATACTTGAAAGCAGACACATGAATTGCTATATGACATGCAATTAAAGGAAACCAAGACATACAGTCTGAAGAACTCATTTTCTACCACTTGTTTCATTGCCTCACTTGGTTGACCGTCAACAAGTAAGGAACGGTTAACTCTGTTGTCATTTTCAAAAGATGAATCAGTTTTAAAATGGTCAGAATCAGTATGTGCCATGTGAGAAACTAGAGCAAGCAACAGCTTCAGAAATCATTCTGCAAGATTTAGCACATTCATTTATCAATGCACCTTGTCTCTGAGCTGCAATATCCTCCTGAAGGCCAGAATAGACAGAAAACTATGCCAAATTACATGAAGAAATAGTCATCTGGGATTAGCAAGATCAGTTATTTCCAAATGTTATTTAATCAGCAGTACCAGATTTCAAATGACTATTAGCATGAAAGAAAGCAGAAAACAAGACTCACCATTGTTTTGCAATACATAACATTATTAGCTGTACTAGGGTATCACAATTTATTGCACTTGGTATTTTTGTGGTGTTAGAAAAAATGTTACTAATAAAACTGTCCTGTAGTAAGGAAATAAATTACAAATGTGCATCCAGGAAAATAATTAAATTATTATCTAATTTAATCTAAACACAGATAAATTAAAGAAGTTGTTGCTATTCTTCATGAACCCCATTGCTCAGAGGTTTTTTATTTCAGCTGAACTACAGGATCCTCTCGGCTTCCTTCTTTAGTTTTGACTGAGTTTTGGAAGAGGAAACTGGCAAGTCCTCCAGAATCCCTTCATCAGTCTTCCTGGGCACTCTGAGCACAATATTTTCCTCATGAAAATACCATTTCACAATGATAATCTCCACATTTTTTTCAGTACTTGAATCTTGGGCTTTTGTGACCCAGGACCAATGAACATCAAAGAACTTTTAAGTAAAGGAATCGAACTACTCATTCTGCTTCTTTTTTACTGTTAAACTTTATTATGTTACAGAATTATGAACTCTGTAGAAAATTTATCAGGCTGACATTATGGACTTTAGCTCAAACCCTAGTTACACAGAATTCAAGTACTGGTGGTGGAAGGTCCTTTTTATTTTATTGTATCACTCTCATATTAATGCAAAATAAGGCAATTATCACAACGTAATTCCTCACAAATTGAGGTTCTTCATGCAAACCGTAGTTTATCCATTACAGTCTTCTCAAATTGTTGGGCCTCTGACCATCTCTCTGCTTTATTAGGGACTAGAACTTCAGGAATGTCCTGGTAGACCACTGATGGGTATTTATTACATTTATACTGTTTTCTGCTAAACAAATCATACAGTATTTACAGCAAACTGCATACTTCAAATAGCCAACACAGACATTAGAAAACAGTAGCAATACTATCTTTATGATCTGCAATTCAATCAGATCGGATTCAGTTACCTCATTTCTTTATAATAAAGCATTGCAAATTCTGTTTAGTCCAGGTGAGTATGGTTTTTCTTGGCTGAGTAGGTAAGCTACCATTGTTTCCATTGAAACAATGACTGACTTTGTATTTTGTGATCAGATTCATAAGCTTTTGTGACAGCTTGCACAATGCTGAAATAGAAGCCAGGATTTTCTCATGCTTGTGAAATATTAAGGCATCTGGCAAGAAAAATATCAGAATCAGTACCTTCATGGCATGAAATTTTGTGTATATCTCCACTGTGATTGTCCTTGTATTAGAAGACTTGATTCACAGACTCTGAGGAATTTTCTTCACATTGGTTTTTATGTCCTGTATTTTGGTTTAAAAATACACTTGATGAGATTTGTAATGCTTTCTGCCAATGGTAAGACTGGTTTTAATAACTTCAGAGTCCTTTTAATTCTGAACAGTATGTGGATATAGGAGTTGGGTTTTCTTTTTTTTCCCTTGGGAAAAGAAAAAAAGCAAAAAAAAAAAGCAGCTTTGTCTTTATAGGGTTGGAGGTTTCCTTTTTTATCTCTCCATATTTAGTATACCAAACCTCTGTCACATGTGTTATCAATGAAGTCGGTAGGGTCAGACTCTTGCAATCAGAATTTCTAACTTCTCTCAGATCTTTATACTTTAAATAAGGAGCTGAATGGTTTCTGGAGACGATGACAGCAGGGCTGGGTATTTGACACAAACTAGCAAACAGACCAGATATCCAGCTGGAGTAAATTAGCACAGCTTCATTTAAGCTATTGATTTATACCAGCTGAAGAATTATACCTGCTTTAACAAAAATACTTTTTTTAAATCACAGCAGGACTTTCTAATTATTTATTCATCTTTCCATACATCTTTCTGGCTGTACTAGTTAGCAAGATAGTATGTCTCTAGTTCATTTTTCAGGCTATATGAGTCCCTGTTGTCCTAGTGCAGCGGACGGTAAGGCAGCAGCTGTCCAACACTGTGAGCTGGTGCATCCAGACAGACAACACCTTCCCCACACTCTTCCCAGCTCATGATAAATCCCACTGTCTCTCCTCAGCATAACCAAGGTCTCCTTCACCACCTGTATTACAGGGTGTCTCCCTATCCGTGCAAGTAACAGAGCACCCATTTTCCCCTGTGTTGTGTTCCTACAGCCAGTAACAAGAGAATTTCCTAAAACATGAGTCATATAGCTTTTATGGCAGAGTTCTTTGAAACTTGTTTTGTGTTAGATACACCTCTTAGTCTCACCAGATGGTTTTTCACAGCATTTTCAGAGTTTCACAGTGTTAGAGGCCAGAGGTCACATCCATTATGAGGCTATACAGTTTCAGACATATAATTCCTGCATTAAACCATCAATGTACTCTGTGCTATTCACTAATAACTTTTGGATGAAGGAAAATACATCTTTTAGTAGAAGATCCAGCCTCAAAATACATGTTATGACTTGACAATTAGGGGGCATGAAATAATATCCTGTACTAACGTACGTACATTGTATGAGAGACAGGATTATTACACCTAAATTCCCTCCTAAAATGGTTTTCAGTGCAGTATGTCTTACCTTTCTGTTTAAAACACGGCACAGCTTAACTAAAAAAGAATTGTGGTATATGTAAGTGAATGAAATACCAACTATAGAAAGTATAACATCCGGCAGCTATTGAGAGCTGTTAGAAGACTACAGCATGTATTTAAGATTGAGGCATAGACAGAGGCAGAATCCAGCAGCCAAAAGAGTCTTCACAGAGGCAAACAGAGCAGAGAAACAAAGAGCTTCTCAGGAAGCTCCCAAATGGCTGCTATGGGGCTGTTCTGAAGGCCTGTTTGGCTTCAAGGTATTTGAAATTGACTGTTTCAAAGCCTGAAGCTACTGGCATTGGTATGGTATCCATGTAAAACAGGAAAATTTATCCTGTCTCTTCAGGAATTGATTTGTATCCCAGAATAAAATATCTTGATCTGGGATTCTGAAAGATAATTTTTACTTTCAACTCTTTCTTGTTTATCACAACCCAGACTAAAGTGCAGCACTCCTTGCAGGGATTAACTCTAAAAGAAACAAAAGATGCACAGGAGTTTCCAGATAAAAAGCCCACAGTGCCAAAAGCCAGAGATGGGAAGAATCTTCCAGTTAATCTGAACCTCTTGACAGATTTCACTAGCAGTCCTTACTGCTGCACTTGTTAGACACACAACATTCTTAGTCTGTTAATTCCAGATTTTTTACCAGTTTAAGGGAACATCCTACTAGTATACAAGTAACTGAGCATCCTGCCAAATGTAGCGTCTCATTTCATCAGTACTGTAGGTCTATCGATTCAGAATTCAGATGCCACTGTCCAATTCTTCAGGCTACCCAGAAGCTGTACATCTAAAAGAGGGTGGTGGTGTGATCCCACTCACTGAAGATAACTGAGCTGTGAAACTTACTAGCAAAGGATGAGCTGAATATAATAGGATTAAAATTGAAATAGATTTGAACAGAATCAGACGTGTAAGCTAATATGAAGGGTATGCAGGATCACCACAGTGAATGACAACATACAGTGGAATGTGTAGTACTTGTTAAGGTTCAGGGAACAAGAAAACTAAAGATGTCTGTATGTTCCATTTGAAAAAAATCACATTACACTGTGTCTGTTCACCATGTCTGTGATTTTGAACAAAGCCATTAATTTCTGAAGCTTGCTATGTACCTTAGGACCAGATGAACACCAGTCTGATTCAGAATGGCGGTGCTAGTGTACTAGAAAATAAGCTTTGGATGGTATCTGATATTCCTGTTGCAACACATTCTAGACAATTTATTGTGTACTTTTCTAAATTAGAAATTGTTATTTCAATTTACTCTAGTGACTGGACCTTGTTTCACATAGAAATGAGATATTTCCTAAAAAGAAACTAATTTATCTCTCCACAACCATCTGGCACATCAACAAGAAGTTCTGAACTTCAAGCAGATAACTTTTTGGGGAGTTTAATCTGTAAATTTTACACTTATATTAACAAACCTAAGAAACAGAAACTAGACTGACTTTATTCAGAAATAAGTTTTTATATAGAATATCTTCTTTTAAGAATGCAATGAAGTAATGTATTCATGATCTTCATCATGAGGGTGTGGAAGACTCCACCACTAAGCAGAAGTGGATAAAGTAACGAAGTTAAAAGCTCCCGGATTTTCCAATTTGAGTTTTAAACTGGAAAAACATAGTCTATTAACTGGAAGAGTACATTCTTTTCCATGTTTGTTTATTCACACTCAGCTGTAAAAGTCCTGAAGATAGCTATCAAAGAACTTTAATGTTATAGATGTATATCAACATTCAGTGCCAACTTGTAGCAGAATATCTGGCACAAATAACAGTATACAAAGCATGACACTGCCTCCTGTCCAGAAGCCCAGATCCAAGGCATTATAAGGAGTGAAGGAAAGATTCTCAAGTCTCCAACAGAGTGCATCAAGTGAGAATATATTCAAAGAAAGGTTGGAAAATAAACTGAGATGCTGTTTCAACAGCTGCCATGATAAAAAGAACAAAAATGACTTTAAATGTCACATGCTTTATAGCACTGTATTTAATCATGCAAAGCCATCATGATTCTGGAAGACAGTATCAAACTCTGGTTTCCAAGACACAATATAGGAATCTACTTCTTGTTAACAATCAGTAAGATTATTTAAAACTAACTTTAGAGTCTGTTGACAGGTTGAAATATGATTTATCACCTACCCTGACGCGTTCAGTAGCAAAGCAAACCCTCTGAGCTTAACTTATATTTTTCTACACAGTCTGTGATTGTTCTCCCATCTCAAGAATGGAAACAGGACCATATGTTCTGGCTCCCACAAGACAGTTTCTTACACCCTTCTCATAGACTTCAAGTCTAGGGAGAAAACTATTATGGGCATCTTGAATGTCTGCAGCCCACAGAAAATCGAAATGCTTCCCAAAGAATTTTAGGAGTGTCTCCTGTAGGGATTTCATTCAGAGGCACATCTTGATGAAGGACTTTAAATTCCATGTAAATAATTCCTGAGATAAAGAAGTTTTTTTACACTCCAGAAAAAGGCAGCTGATGTTATGAATGGCAATGAAAAAATTTGTAAGCACTAATATACTCCAAATCTTAAGAGCAGCAAAATGAGACACTGCACATAATAGCTGCCAAAGAGCTCTCACTACTTCCTTACTCTAATGGCACTATCATCCATCTTTTTGGCACTCTGGTAACACACAGCAGCAAGGAAAGCAGGAAAAATGAACTCTCACACAATGGTAGTGGAAATGATGGATGAGAACACACAGATAAGCGATTCCCACAGGAGTTGAGAAGCTTACTCTTCTTCTGGTCTCAGAATCCAGAACTTCTGAAACAGATCAGAAGTCAGAAAATACAATGAATTCAAATGAAGTTACTGCAAGATTCTAAGAAATGACCAGTAGAGTTCTACAATTCTTTCAATCACAAGAAAGATAAATAGACTCTAGGTACTCAGAAAAACTATTTACTTTATGACATAGGTGCCTTATATTGACAGAATAAGGGAAAAGAGGGACAGGAAGGCAGTAAGAGGAAGTAAACTGTTAATAGAGGATATTGTTACAGTCAATAAATTTGGAAAAGAAGAATACAACATGCATCACACTGAATTAAACATAACAGTGTAATTCAGTGGTAGAAAATTAATAACAGGCAGTGCTAATCAAAAATTTTGATTCATTATCTTGACATAGGAAAAAAGTCCTTTAAAAGTTGAATACACCACACTGGCATTCCTATTTGTCCTGAATGCTATGCACAACATTATTTGTTTAAAAATTTATCTCTTTATGCTCTGCTGCTGTTTTCCCAAAAAGATTTCAAATCGTCTTGCATTTTTACATGTTTATGGCTTCTTCTTTGTCAGTTAACTTAAAAGAAACAAAACCATCTGCCATGAGGTACACACAGCTGCCTCCCACCCAAACTGGTGCTACGCTAAAAATATCTTTAATTAATATTCTGCACAAATGCTTATTATAAAACCTGTAGACAAAGCACAGAGTAGGCAGAGAATTTACAAGAGACCACTTACTAATTTCAAAATTGCTCCCAGTTTTTACGCATCTGCTCATTTAATAGAATAACCACTTTTCCCCCCTTAATGAAACCCAGTGGAAAACTTCATTTATATGAAAGTTACTGACTGGCTCAAAGGGCTGATAAAAATTTCATTTTTACATTGTCTCTTGAAATGCAGTTGACTGGCAGTTATAACAGCTGAGCAAACATTCGAAATATATTCCCTCAAATAAATTCTGCCAATTTGATTTTATATCCCCACAATCCTATTTATTCTAACTCTACTAGCATTCATAGTGGTGCTTTATGGTTGTTTGAAGTTCATTAAGTCGTTCCATAAACTTCCAGTGGCCATGTATGAGCCTTTCTTTCTTCTTCCAAGTAAGTTCAACTTAGTTTTAACAATTTGTTAACAAATTTAACATCTCTAAATATAGACTAGTCACACCTTGAACTCAGTCTTTTTCCTCAGTACCTTACAAACTAGTAAATCGAGAGTCAAAATCACCAAGCATGAGACTCTGTGGTGACACAGGGAACAATAAAAAAGCTAGATGACATTCTGTGAACAGATCTGCTTATGGATAACCTGCAAACAGGCAGATAAACAGATTTAACAAATTATTTACTGCATGAAAACTTGCTCAGCAATGACAGTTTCTAAAACATAAATAAACTGCTTGCGTAAAATGAAGTAATTGCCTTACTGCAGTTTCTAAAAAACAAGGGTACGGATCATAATGATTACCTTCATATTTGGTTCACTGGTGAGTAAGACCAAGTGGGCCTAGAGATAGAACAGTTCTTCATCACACAGCCCATTCATCTAGGTACTTTTCTGAATCACAGATGAAGGAGGTATTTGAATTAGTGTAATAGTATTAGATCTCAATATTTTGCATTTTTAACTATGATAAAATAAAGCCGCCTTTACTTTTATGATTAGAACTGCAAATTATGAGGAGTTTTGGTTTTACACTGAAACTTCACCAATATAAACTGAAGTAGAAGAGTGGTCATGGTAAGTCATTTAAAGCTGTGTATTCAGTACATTTATACATTTGCCCAAACAGAAAATCTGGACATGATATGGAAATTAATATGTACCATAAATTTCAATTGCCCTCTTCCCTTTTATTTCTATGTATTATTACCTTCTGTTACACATATTAGGTATTGGGATCTTATTTCTCAAAGTTGTTCATACTTTGTGCAAGACAATGCATAACCTATTGACATTTGCTTCTGTCTCATTTGAGTGTATGCTGCATTAAAGATAGAAATGAATTTCATTTGAGTAGGAAATCAGGGAATTGAAAAAACATTTTCATCTTGACACATGAAGTTGTGTTTCTCATTCCTGTTTTAGTATCAGACGGGGATTATTCTGAAACAGCTTCTCTATGTGAGCACTAAAAAAACACCAAACCAAAACAATAGATTTAAAAACTGGAACCTAAAAATCAACCTGTAAAAAAATGAAGGGATGTACAATGTTGATGATGGGACTAAATGGTGCTGGAAACTCCTCCTAGTTCTATTTTCATATGTAGGAAAATTGATTTACAGAGCAGAAAAAAAAAATAAATCTTTTTCAACACCTATTCTGGGGCACTTTCTTCTTCTGATACAGGTACCTCAGCATAAAAGCCATATTTATTTGAGAAAAAAAGAGCAAAACACTCTGTCTTTTCTAGACACAAGGCCTTGAAATTACCTTAGTTCAGACATACTTTTTTCTTCTTCACGTAAAAGTTTTAATCAGACACAAGTGGAAGTAACTTCAAATGCACAATTTATTATATATTACTTTCCTTTATTATTCATTTTGAAGAACAGGATTAAGCTCAGAAAACATTTTGGCAAACCTTAGAAAGTGACTATTTAAGGATAATTTAAAAAAAAGTCTTGGCATGCTTCAGGTCTCTTATGCAGCATACGAATGTTAATGATACCTCCTTATAATCCTTAAAATGTGTTTCTATGAAGTATTTTTATTTAAACTATAGCAGAATTTACAGGATATCATGAACCAGGGAAATCATCACTTGACTCATCTCAGATAATCGGAAGTCCTCTCTACAGTACATGTTTTCTCAGCTATTACACACTCTCATCCATCTGTGAGCGCTCTTCCAGGATTTAGCAGAACTGAAGAGGGCTCTCTTCCTATGGCTTTAATTTTACAAAATGGGAAATGTGATCACTGGAGTATATTCATATTATTGAAATAATGGAAGAAACAGGTGTTTTCCAGTAGAACTCAGTTCCCAGTTGCACTGTTCCATTAATTCCTACTTCTCTATTGCCTGACAGTGACCCAGTTCCAGACCTGTTATATTTATTTGTGGGACAGCAGGAAAAGTTTTAAAGATTATTCAACTGTTCACTTAATGTTTAGTTCTCAAGAAAATGGATCACTTCAGTTTTATTCAAATCATTTTTATCTATTACTGTAGCACTTATACAATCTAAACACAACAATGTGTGGATAGGAAGGGGGCAAGTAACAGTCATTGGCTTGGTGAACTTTTTATGGGTTTATAAATAGCTTCAGAAAAACAAATGTGTGCCTCCGGCTACAAAAATCTTCATATTTCTAAAACTAAAACCACAAATGATTTTGAGGTTGCTCAGATATTTGGTTTCCTGTTTTTCCCATCAGTTTCATTTCTCCCAGGAGAGAAAAGTGCTAAAACTCCATTAAGACAGACCAACTGCGCTTACAGCCATTCCAGATCAAGAAAGGGCAAAAAATACTAGGAGTCTTACTGTAAATATTCAAGCTAATTCCCAGCTAAATTTTACACATTCTGGTTGCTCAGACAAAATTTGAGATAAATATTTGTTAGAAATCTTTAAAGGATTTAGGCAAACTAAATCTGAAATTTATATCTTCCAAGATTTTCCCGTTATCCATATAAACATACCCAGCCAGGGCTCATTGAATGAGGGGCAAGCAGCTCTTTGTAGAATTAACTTTCTAGATAAAATACAGACAGAGACTGCATTAATTTTATCTTCAGTACTATTTCAATTTTCTTTTAGAAAGGGTTATTTAATTAACTCCTGTCTAAGACTGTCTAATATCATACAGAAAAGTGCTATAATTGTGGTTGAACAAAAATAAACTGAAGTCAATATAAACTAAACCCACCTATTTTATTTCAAGCTATCACCTTTCCTATTTTACTTTACTTGAAGCACGTTTGAATTTTGAAAACAATTCTACTGATCCAGGGATTTCCTTTCTCTTTTTAATTTGCAAATATAATTATACCAAAATAAATAAGGAAATGAAGTCAGGGAATTAGTTACTACCAGACAAAAATTTGTAAATGTCCAGTTTGGTAGCCATTTTCAAAAGTAAAGTAGGTGGATAGATCTTCATCTATTATAATTCAAAACAAATGAGCACAGATTATTAAGTACTTGCATCACTTTTTTAAGATATAACGTAGATGCAGCTGCTATTAGTTGTCTTTCAAATAAGAACATGATGGATTTGATGCCTTTCAGTACATTTTGAATTTTCAAAGCCTCTGTTTTCTTTTCACAGTCATAACTATCTCTGTGTAATAGAAAATCGCAAAGTTGTATTGAAATATTAAATGCAGTTTTACTGACATGAAAAATCATCCGTATAAATCACACAAAATTATGTACTAGTAACTAGGATCAGGCTTCTATTTATATGTAATTATCTTGCCTGCCTAACACCTCTTCTTTACCCTTCACTTTAGCTAGTGCGTTGATGCTGAAAAATTTTGAGACACCCTGCTTCAGGTTAAAAAATCTTCTGCCCTGGAGAATTTCTTTCCTTCCGTATTAAGCAGTCACTACATCAGGTTAGCTGCCATTAAGGAGACATGCCCCTCAGAAGTGGCTTGACTTTTCAACAGCTTTTGTCTCACTATATTGAGTACAATATTCCCTTATTTGCAGGGAATTAACAAGTAGTTTTTGCTGGTCTGACATCAAATATCAAGCCACTGTTTAGGTACTTCTTGTTTGATCCGTTATTTGATTTCTAATCTGGAAGTAAAACCCCGTTCTTACTGAGGGCAGCCTGACAGATCACATCACAGGAGCAGACCTCAAATTAGCAAGACAGAGAGAGGAAACTGCTCATCACGATGCACGTCAGTCCTTTTGAGAGCTAAAGTTTAACACATGGATGATAAGAAACAGAGACATGCATTCATCTTTTTATAAGAACCAAAAGGATGTCATGCAAGAAGAATGGGAATTCATCTTCAGTACTTTCCCTTAAGTATTCTACATGAAGAAGGTTATCTTTTTTCGGCAATCACTAACCTAGTAGCACAGTTTTTTAAAAAAAAAAAAAAAAAAAAAAGCACTGTTGCCAAAAGCACAACACATTTCAAAACAGCAAGGAGAAGCTTGTTGTAATCCATCCTCTTTTCCCTGAATTTCTGCCATAGGGATCTCAAACACTGGGTCTCTGAGGAGGAAGAGATGCCAATTGTGCTTCTCTTAAGCAGCCCCTAGCCGTTAATTCATGACGTGTCACAGAAAGGCTGCCTGTTCGCCGTGTCCCTCCGGCTGTCTGTCTGCAGCAGTGGGTGGTGACTAGTGGGATGATGTAACCCAAAGTGGCCGTCAGCAGTAGGTCATGGTTCATCTGCTTCCACCAAGGAATTGCAGCTGTGCAATCTGCAGCCTGTACTCGGGAGAAGATTGGCCACATGCGTGAAAGCATCCTGGGGCTGTTACTTCTATCTTCCCCAAAGAAAGATACAGGAAAGGAGGAGATTACAGAGAACCACAATGGGTCACTGGTATGGCCGACATCCAGCTTCAGTGAGACAAGGGCCATTAAACAAAGTAATCCCAAAGTATTGAGACATGCAGGTGAAAATTTAAGGCATATAAGTGCTAAAACAAGCAAAATATTTGAAAATGCTCTTCAAAATCTCCAGCCTCCAGGTACCAATCCATTTTCTGAGCAGTGAAACAAACAGATTACACTGTAAAATCAAGCCTAAGGTCTGCAAAAAGGGGTAACATTAGTCCTTCAGAAGAAAGGGCTAGCAATTCAGAAAAACAAGATATCACAAATAAGTGGAAAAGGTGCTGGAAAAATAATGGTGGGAAATTGCTGGCTAGCTCCCCTCATTTAAAAGGAAAGCTAGTGGATTTCTAATTTCAACATGTGCCCTGTGTAGCTCATTCTTCTCATCTAGTGAAGATCAAATCAAGGATTTTTTCAAGCACAAAAATAACTAAGGGAAAATCAATTAAATTTGAAAGGAAAATACAAACTTCCACTTTCTTTCACCCTAGGACTAATCACTCTGTTTCATTCCTTTCTCTCATACACCTTTGTATCCCCACTCTAAAGGTTAACAGAGTGATGTCTCTTTATGCAAAGCAAACACCCATGCCTTTTGTTTCTCTGATTCTGTTTCAACACAGATTCCTATCTTCAGTTCTAATGTTCTCTGTGTCCTTTCAGTTCATCTGGAAACCAAAAGGCAAGACTTTCTGAAACCCAGGACTGCTGAAATCCTTGCAAAATTTGGCAACAGTTATTTTTCCCTCTAGTAATAGTAATATGTCTGCAACAAATTCTCACTCAGTTGTAAACTTCAGCATGCAGCAAAATTTCCTTATTAGATGCAAAGCTCTCTCTTCTTTGAATGATTATCCATTAGAAGTTAATTTTGTCTTAATTCTTTCCAAAATGAACTCATGGAAAAAATGACAGCTGACAAGAAATACAGTAAGAATCCAGATGAATTTGAAGATAGGATTAAGGAAGCTGCACAGAAAATGAGATTTCAGAAACCTGCACAACACAAGGGTAGTGTGGCAAGAGTTACAGAACTTAGCTAGAAGTTGAGATACAAGGATTAAATTCAAGTTTGTCCAATAGGTTTAATGTGGTCTAGTCTAGTACGAGGGACGCGTCTGTGTGTGCACACAGTGAACTTAAGTCACAAATTCCCTGCACAAGCCAGGAACTCCCCAGACAGTCGCCTGCACAGGTGAGAAAATGGATTGATTTGAAACAGTGAGTTGACTGCAACAAAGATGATTCACTGAAATCCTAGCCAGCTTCAGAAAAAAGTGTGTGACTACTTGATCCAGGAGTGCTATGGGTGGGAATGTTGGACTGTCTTGAAGATGCCTCCTAAAATGTGGTCAAAGTGCATTGACCAGTTTCTATGTTTCAATACGGTGATTAAAATATTGGGTGGAGAAATCCCACTCTTCCTTTTAGATACTCCCTAGGTGCAGAACTGGATTAAGAGTGCAGAAATATGACAGTTATAAATAGTCAGTAGAAACTCTTCCTGCAGATGCAGACATGGTCATGTACAACAGTCCTTTGTACACGGTTAATGTGGCTAGGAGATATTTTGTATGTAATCCAAGACAACCAATAATGAAGGATTATCCATGTTCTGGAGTGGTCACATAGGACCAACTGAGTGCAAAAAGTGGTTCAGAGAGTTTCACCTGAACCTGCTGAAGACAGCAAGGATCATTGCTCTCACTATTTGGACAGTAGCTAATCATCCTGTCTGAAAGAATTCATGAGAGCCCTATCCTATGCCATGATCCCAATAAATCAGGGCTTTTTTTTAATCAAACTTTCTGCCTAGAATTGTCTGTAGGGGGGCACTAGCTAAAGAAAGTGACCATTGAAGTATGTAGCTGCAATCAGAGGAAATATAAGAAGCAAGCTTCTGGAGAATAGAAATACATGAAATGTATTTCACAAATACATACATTTCATGTGCAGAAGAAAAGGAAAGATCCAACTTTCAAATCAGTAACAAAAAAAAAAAAAAAAAAAAAAAAAGGGAACAAATGTAGGGGTGAGAAAGGAAGCAATAAAACAACTTTAAAATCAATAACAAAAAAAAAAAAAAAAAGAAGAGTAGGTAGATAGAATAGAATAGAATAGAATAGAATATGATACCATACAATACGATACAACAGTTCAGTTGGAAGGGACCTTCAGTGATCATCTGGTCCAACTACCTAAATAACTAGACAACTCAGGACCTTTGCAAAGAGGGTCCAGGCTTGACACCAAAGAGATCAAAGGCAGAATGTCCATCTATCTGCCAACATAATGCTACAAAATGCACTCTAAATGCTGAAAAATATCCTAAAGTGGTAGTGGTGGTAGATTGTCACTGGTCAACCTAAGCCATCATTAAGAAAGGATGTTTCCAGACAAATTATAAATCTGCTGTGTTGGGGAAGAAGTTTCACAGAAATAGACAGTCAGGTGACTTGTAGTAGAATTCTTTTATTTATTAGAAAAACTAAATTACATAATGACAAAAATCAAGAACGGGTGCTCTAGACTGCCTTTAGCTGTCAGAAGGCAGAAATGGAAAAAAGGCTCTGAATGTATGTAGTCCAAAAATGTAAAATAATAGCTTTCTCAGGTCAGGGCAATTAGGAGGCTGAAAAGAGTTAAACATAGAGAGAAGAAAGGCTTGTTTTCATAACTCTATGTCACAGAACATAGAAAATCATGTAATATACAATACAATAAAATATTTTTAAAATCCACTGAAAAGTTAGAGAAAACACAAAAGTAACAGAAAACATCAATAAGTGGAGAGAAAAAATAATGTAGGAAATACAAACTTGGCTAGAAAAATGAATGAAATCAATGAGAAATATGCAATATTTTTGTAGAATTACGCAAGAAGACTGATCAACACACTGAACAAACTGGAGTGACATATATAAGACGTAAAGCTAAGTGTAACATAAACCCCAAAAACTTCTGAATACAGATATTGTGAGGAAAGAATTGTTCAAGAAGAGTGGAAACAAAACTGTTGGGTAAGCATTCATGTATTTAAAAATTATCTGGGAGAGCATTATTTTGGGAAATAATTCTTAAAAAAAAGATTGTCATGGGACTGTGGAATAAACCTGCCAATCAACTACAGTGCCATTTGGATAGAGGCAAAGATCTCAGTATTATTATTGGAGAGGAAACTACTGGCAAGAATTGTGTCATCACGGAAAACTAATATCCCAAGCATACTTTGTGAAAGGAAGGACCTCTAACAACGGTAGGCCTAGTAATTTCTAGATGCAGTAGCTAGAAGAACTTGAAAAATGAATGAAAAACATTTAATCGACTAACAAATAAAACAAAACAAAACCAAAAAAAGAACTACTTTAGATCAAGTTTTGATAAGCAGGA
>NW_009612684.1:33678-55068 GCF_000690535.1 Cariama cristata | reverse complement strand
TGAAATAATGGAAAATATTTTGGATGAATTAGCTGTATGTTTGTTTATTTATTTAAACAAAGACATAGAAAGATATAAAATAAGTTGGTAGAACAGGCTTTTTTTAAAAATATATCAGTCTGTGATGAATTAAGGGCTCTGGTAAGAAAATTCCGTCAATCTAAAGAGTTCAGTCTCAAACTGTATAGAGGCTTAAATTTCCTCAAGTCAAAACTACATAAAAGCCCTACTTGCAACACAAATCCCAAACAAGTATGAAAAGCATCCAGAGCTAATGTAATGAATCATTGTATATAAAGGGATAGCAGTAATAATATGTGTGCCTGCAAAAAATGAAGAAAGAAAAAAGAGACTGAACTTCAAAGGAAGCTGGCATGTAGCACTGTGAGGATAAAACAACATTCACTAAAAATCAAACTGGATATAACCCTGAGGAAGAAAATAATAAAGATGATGAGATGGGAAAAGAAGAAATGCTACTGGGTGAAACAGGAATCAAGCCCAAAGACAGGGAATTTCAGCCTAGAAAAACAAAAGAAATTTTGATATAAATTTTAAACAAGATTAGTTGCATTGATCATATGGACTAAGGCACAGAATGAGTATTATGAAGTAAGAATGTGTAAATGTAACTGTCATAGGAAATGTTGAAATGCAATTCAAAAATTTAAAAACAATATTATAGGGGGAACGTAAGGAAGGGAAAAGACAGTAAATAAGCTCCATGTGAAGATAAGAACAAGTTGGTATTTATTACATCAAATGTCTGACATTTAATAGATCTTCTGCAGCAAATGGTGAAAAAAGCAGCAAATTAAGACGGGGTGGGAGAGGACAGGAATCTGAGAAGGCTTCTAAGGACCTCATATTCAATGTTTTATGATATTTTACTCATGAGCTTGGCACAAAAAGCAAAATGTGATTGTCGACGCAAAAAAGCATTATGTGACTTTGAGAATGGAAGGGATAGAAAAGAAATTACATTGGGTAGTATGAAGTGAAAATCCCACACAGGTATCCCATTCCACAAAATTGAAAGTGTAGAATCCTCTTTATGTGAACTTCTGACCCTACAAAGAAAAGAGGTAATACAGAACCCTAGACTTCACAGATATAGAAGAAAAGGGATGTTTAAATTGGACACCTCTTATCCTAAGAAAACTTCAAAGCTCAGGGGTTTTAAATCACGCCTATAACACTGATGACTGGTTTAAAAATCATGACCTACGGAAGTGCTATAAAAAACTGTCAGTTTTGTTTTCATTTAACTTCTTAGATATTTTTTCCTGTTACTCTGTGGCAACTGCTCTCTCCCAGCCAAATGTGCAAGCATCCTATGGTAAAAACCTAGGGCTGGCTAAAAAATTTTAATTCCATTTCATTAAAACCTTAAAAATAAGCTTTACTGTAGTTTCCTATGTACTTTGCATTGAATTCGACTTCTGATTAAGCCTATACTCAGTATGATGACTAGCGTTGTATATAAAACAGCTCTGTGAAAAAGAGACAACCTAGATCCAAAAACTTTCCTTGATGATTTGACATCTTACCTACACCAGATATCCAACAACATTAGCTCATGCTCTTGTTTCATGCTTTACTCATTTTTTTCTCTCCTATTTCTTCCATAGTCTTCTGTCAACACATCTTTTTTTGTCAGTAGAAATAAATGGGTCTCCACTGCTGTCTTCTAGCTCTTTCTTGGCCCTTAACACAATAAACTTTCCATAGAAAAGTCACATAATAATTCTTCAGAGCCACAAGTTGGTTGGGTTGGTAAAGATAAGTAGACGAGGAGGTCTATGCACATCTCCTGGATGCCTTTACTTAAAAGAAGTCTTTACTGAAAAGAATAGGGAGGTAGTACTCATTTTGATTTAGGGCAAAATTTCATTAAAATGCATAAATCAGAAATACGTGATAATTTTAAATAAAGCCAGCCCCCTAAATATTGAAAGGTTTACAGTAAAACTATAATTCCTGTAGCTGAGTTGCACAAAAATTCCTTTGCTGAAATGTTCTAGAAAATTTCCTCAAAAGTTAGACCCATAGCAATATCAGGCGGTCCTTCTCTTTAGATTGTCACAAAAGAGGGATCATGTGCAGATGGACAGGATGTCCCATTTCCCTGACATGATGAAAATTATTTCACTTCATTTAATTAAGATTACTAATGTAAACAAGAAAGCATCTTTTGCCATGCCAAATTTAATGTGTTTTATGAGAATATTCTATAATTTCAAATAGATAAAAATATTTTAGAATACAGAAATTTTGTATGTATACAAGACAAAAATAAAACAATCTGTGTGAAAATAAAATAATCTGTAGCAAACTGTGTAAGACTTCTTTTTACAAAACTGTCTTTTCTGATATAAAGAGAACAAAATTATTACTTTGTCCTATTACCTTCTTTTCATGGTAAGTACTTTTTCTTTCAAAATTAAAGAAGGCATCATATGTGATAATGGCCTAAATTTAACACAATGAAAATAAAATTTAAAAGAATTTTAGATCTGCAAATACTAGGGTATGCCTATACTAATTTCTTTCACAGGTTTTATAATGTTTTGTAAAATTATTAGACCTGACCAGAAAATCAGAATTTTAACAGTTCCTTGAAGTACTGGGAAATAAAGAGAAAAATTCTTATACATTTTGACATTTCCAGTTACAAATATAATTGAAATCAAGTATTTTAAAATTGCTTATATGTCTTAAAACAATCTCTAGCCTCCATTTCTCTATAATTGAGTGACTGTCAGGCTATGTGTCCCACATTGCCTCATAGACCTCAAACATTTATTCAGATTTGGTCCATCAAGGAATTCTAATTTACAGAAGAAATCAGACATCAAAAAGATTGCATTACTTTAGGATGGAGTAATGTCAAACTGACTTGAAACTAATAAATTGTGATAATAACTGCACAAGTCAGAATCTGAAATATCAACACATGAGTCCAAAAGATCAGCGTAACATTTAAGGGTTAAAAACTAGCCTTTTTGCTTCTGCTACATTACAAGACCTAAATTCCAGTCTCAAATGCCCACGCTCATACTTGCCTTCTCCTTACTGATCAGATAAAGGCTTCATTACCCTTTCCTTAAGACAGATTTTTGTCTGGATTTATGGTCAGGTTTGTGCTTTTCATTTACAAGTTTTTGCCCCGAATTCTGGAACAAATGTGCTGGAACAAATATGTATTTTTAACAGCAAATTCTGCTTTATGAAACTATTCCTTTAATGAGAATTAAATATTTGAATATAATATATTTTTATAAAGTCTGAATTTGTGTTTAAATAAAAAATTCCAGCAAAATCAACACTCCCCCTGTGCAAGAATTTGCTTATTTTCAGTCAAAACCACATTTTTGCATGAAATTTTCCTAGATATATCTTACAATTTCTTATACTTCTTAGTTTCTGAGCTGAAGTGAGAGCAGGGAAATGCCTTCATTACTTCCCTTACTGAATTGCTATTCATTTATAACTTTACCTTTGCTGGTTCTGCACCAAATATGTACAGTAAAACTGCACTGTTTTAGAGACAGAAAAAAAAAAATTAGAATTTTTCTTCTACAAAATCAAAATCCAAGTAGTAAAAAAACTATTGATATAATAGTTCTTTTTTCCTTTCCTCTTCCTTTTCCCTTTCCCTTTCGATAGATAATCTGTCTTATTTGAAACTTCACAGTTTATCTTGTTTGAAGACAAAAAATTCAGTGCACCTGTATATTGCCAGCTCTGTTAAAAAAAGAGACATATGATATCCGGAAATTTAGATCTAGAAAAACTTGTCTGGGTGGAGGTTCACAGAAATTGTACATTGATTCTCTTCTCAAGTCTTCCTTTTTGCAGTTATCTCTACGACCTGAATCCCTGCTATGAAAAGAACACATTTAGCACAGCACTGAAGTACTCTGACTTCTTTTTTAAAATTAGTATCTCACACGGCTTTTCAACTTTACAAAACTAAATTTCTTTTGTCGGAGTTCTTGCAAGGCTTTTGATTCTTGTGCAAATATGACACAAAGCACGTGACATCTACAGCTACACAACTAACATTTAGCAGGTTTCTGTATTTCTGATACAGTGGGTATCTGCCAGCACTGACCACCTCTCTTCCCTTCCTATTTTCTCTATAGCTGACCTATATTCCCAGCCCCAACACCTAGGAACGCCTTTCACATACAGTTATGGAGGACCTCAAACTATGGCTGAGAGGCAACATAAAAACCTTGTGGTTTGAGGGAACCATCTGAGCAGAGCACAAACTCCATGTTCAGCGTGGCCATTTGCACTATCAAAAGCCCTGCATGTTTCTTGCCGCTCTAGGAGCATTGAGCGGGGCTCCAGAAACGGCACGTTTCCTCCTGGCGGCTTCCTGCTAATAATCTGAAGTCTGCCAAAGTAGCTCGAACCTCTCCCCTCTCCACACCCAATCCCTAGGTCACTAACCTTCCCAGTGCTGACAACAACGACTGTGAAAAAGAATGACAAAATCTGAACCATATTTCCATATACAGGGAACGGTTTGCCAAGGATTTGATCTGTGACAAAAATCAGCCCTTCTGAGCCTACCATTATTTTTAAGAGCCTTTTAGTTTTGGGGCATATTACGATTTTACACTCTGCAATGAGAGAAAAAAAAAAAACAACAACAAATCTCCAACAGTTTATTCAACTTGCCCTCAGTTCCACTACTTCTTTCTCCCCCACACACCCACACACATTTTATATCTTTATTACATCAGAGAATGCTGTCTCAATGATGTAGTACAGTATAGTACAGTACATCTGGTGGCTTAGGTAATAAATCACAGGACTATTTTTCTAAGCTTTTAAATAAAATTGTTTTATCATCTGCTTCTTCCTACTAACAACGCCATCGGTCCAAATGTCTTGCTTGGCTTTGCAAGCTTTCCCACTAGCTCACCAGGCCTGGCATAAAAATTTCACAGCTGTGCCATATGTTTGACAGTGTTAACAATGAGTCCCTGGTTACACGATGAAATTTCATTTTGCGCTCTTCAAGTCTCCACTCCCCACATTCTGCAAGGATGACAGACAGTTTGGGAAATCAGCCCTGCCCCCTTGTCTGGCAACAGAGGTATTAACGAACAATAAAAACCAACATTCTTGTTTGGGAACTCCCAACATCTTTTCAAAACATGGCTATAACAAACTCCAAAGCACTAAGGACCTTTAGCCTCAGGTTCCCCTCCCCACCCCAAGCCAGGCTTGTGAATTACAAGCACAACACCCACTCATGTAGATTTAACTACTTGGCTATTGAAACTGTGCAAATGAGACAAATATTTATATAGGCACTATTTGCCTAAAGGTTAGAGTATTCCTTGGTATTTCAGGCCAATTGTACCAGTGGTGTGTTAAAATAGGGGGTTTAAGATTTAAATTTACTCAAACCTTCATTCTACTTCTTGCTGTTGTTTTGTCAGACAAGCGTGTTATTTGGTTGCTTAAAATCCTATATATACTGCAGGCCAACTAAGGGAAATGCTGAGCAGCAGCTTCAGCTAAGCCCAAGCAGTATCAGCTGACAGCTATATAACCAGAACATCTGCCACTGGCTACGTGGATATGCTTATACTCCAGTACACCTTCAGATTATCCCACAGAGGAGGTAATTGCCCAGATTTTATAGGAAAATCACTTTTAAAAAACATACACAATATTTAGTTGTCATAATACCAATGCATTTTATAGATTAAATGTATTGGCTGGAAGAACTTATTGTATTGTACTTGAAGAACATCAGTATGCTGAAGCTACATGTTATTAGCTCAAAGTTTCAGTGCTCTTAATTTGGCAGTCACAGTAGCATTTCAAAGTAGCTGCACTCCATTTTGTCAAGTTCTTTCTCCCACACATAAGTTTTACTAATTCCTTTGCTTAACAGTGAAAAACAGCAGCATGTTGGGTAAATATTAAAGAAGCCCCAAACCTGGTGATTCATGCACACAGTTGTTTCCATTACATATGAGAAACATAGAAACATTAGGTGTATATAATTAACAAACAAAAAAATTTATATTCATTTATTAACTTGTTATCAAAATCATCATTCCTTATTTCCTAGTTACACATATTTATTTGTTTCTTGTAAAACTAGGACCATCTGTCTTTGCCTTGTATTTCCCATGAGGATGGGCAGGGAGACCAAATCATCAACTCAAATGTCTTGAATAAGGCTGAGAATCTCTAGTGCACCGAAATCAAACCAGGAAGTAAAAACAGTGCAACATGCAGCTTTCCTCACCTTTAATACTTACATTTACAATGAATGAGAGTGATAAAACAGTACTTAAGGCTAACATTTTATTCAAATATTATCTAATGCCAAGTGCAAAAAGAAATTTTACTTTCACAGGAAATTGTCTTCATACACTCCTTATGGTTAAAGTTACTTTAAAGTATGGTGATAGTCTCTTCACTATCTCAGCTCAATGCTCAAGGCCCTCCACTCAGGCTCTAGTTTTTCAGTGTGCTGAAAACAATCATGTAGGAAACAGTGTTATATGGCAAATCAAAACTCTATAGTACCTTGCAGAAGAGATTTTTTAAGTCTTCAGAGAAAATTAGGATAGCTACCAGGTTCCTAATGCAGCTTTTTAAGGCTTCATGTAGAAGCAATCAGACTTGCCCAAACACAGTTCATGTTCTGAAGATTATCTTGAAACTAATGAGAACTGAGATTTGAAGTCACGTTTTCAGGGTGTTTAAAACTACATATTTCACCTTGACCTTTCATGCTTGTCCTTGGTCAGAAGCCTAGTTGATCGAGCAAACTGTACCACGTCCCAGTGGAGACTGCTAGCATCTGGACTAGGCTCACTGCTAATATGGTATTTTGCTCAAACCACCTCATCTCAGCTTCAAGTCACTTAAAAGTATGTGAATTGAAGATAAGCAATTCAAGCTACAACAATGCAGCATATAAAACCTGAAATGTCTCCCTCACAGTGGTATATACATAAGAACAACCAGTTTATGCCAGGACAAAACTTTAGGTGGTCCAGCTGGTAATCTAAAACAGTGGCCACTAGCAGCCACTAAGGGAAGAGAAGAAATAGGATAGGCATCCTTCTCTGAGTACGCAACATCTAATAGGACAGTACAGACATATGCCTATATTCTCAATAAATTTAATAATTTGCAGATTCATGGTGATTACATCAGAAATTCAGACCTGAATCTCTAATAACAGCTAAGGAATTTATGGAAGCTACTCATTCTTTTAATAACAGCAGGTAGCATTGACTAGGAATGATTTTCTTTGTAATCATCTCACATTAGAATTATGCGCCATTCACCACCAGAAAAGGCATTGTTAAAACAGTGAATAATTTTTAAAAGGACTCCCTCAAGATATGGCTGCACTAGTGAAACCACAAAAATAAGAGCAGACGGAGTTCAAGGCTCTGGAAGATATTTTGTTTCTGTTTTCTGAAAACAGTAGCTAAGCAGCAGGCAAGGACTATTTATTCCTTCTCTCTTTGCAAGACTGTGGAACATTTAATACTAAATCTATGCCATCTAATTATGACCGTGCAGAAGGATTCAGATTGTATCCCCAAGATACAGTTGTGCCAACTTCTGCAACTCTCCCTATTAGCATATTTTGTACTATAGTTAGAAGATAGGAGGTGATAATTTCCTGTTCAACTCTTTCTTCTACCTGAGTAACAGATACACAAGAATGAGATAAAGATACTTGATTGTTCTGTTGAAGTAGTCCAACCCATTTGGACCTGAAGAAATTACACTTTGAAATACGCTCAGTTTTCAGAAGCCCCGTTTATTCCTAAGTGTTGAGTGTAGCTGGATCAAATCATCATGTCCCTGTTATGTGACTAAAACAGCTCCTGACCACGCTGTTTCTATGTTTGTCTCTGTTTTTGACTTCCGTGGCTCCAGAGTATCCCCCTTCACCCCCATTAAAGGCAATCACAGTTTGAGAGCTGGCTGCTTTGCCTTTTTATACATACCACTTGGATCATGAGTAATGAGGGGCATTTCATTTAGGGGTGTTCCTAACAATGGGATCCTGTCCAACTGTCACGTATCTGTTAACTGAATATTAAAACAAGGTAGGTTAATGTTAGGCAAGTCTCCTTGGAAAGTTATTAGCACAAGAGACTGTTTATTGCTAAAACATTCTTAAACAAAAATAGAAATATGTTTAACACTGTGTCCTAGATTTCCAACACACATCTCCAAAGAGAGTGTTTCAATCATTTTGCACTGTCTTTGTTCTCCTCAATAATCGTTGCTAGCTGGTGTGATAATCCCTCTTGCTCTTTCATTCCAGCTTCAACAACAACAGCAAATAGCAGCATTATAACACCAAAAGAAAGTTCCAAGACTTTCCAAGTTTATGAGATCTCTCAAATTACCAGAAACAATAGGGATATTAATTTTAAAATCAACTTAATCCTAGCATGCTTAGGATTAATGATTATTGAATGCTTCTCAAAACACTCCTTAGGGGCAGGCAAGAAAGTTTCCCAAGGAATGAATTAATCAATATCTGAAGCTTTGGCAAAATCACATCACTGCTTTCCACTAGCCTGACAAAAGGAGTAAAGAGGTCAAAAAAAAAGAAAGAAAGAAACCACAAAAATTAATCAGGACAAAAACAATGGACTATTTGCTTTTTTAATTTTCAGTTATGATGGCTGTAGCTCACAAGTTCACAAACTGAATGGATGAAGCCAAGGTAAACACACTAAGTTAAACATTACGTGTTTTATATAATCAACTTAGTTATTTTCATTTTTTTTTGTACTCTAACCAATATCCCTGAATTAGAAGCAGTTAAGAAATAGATGTTACGGCATTTTGAGCTCACAAACATTGCTATTTCTATTCTTCATTTACCTGTCTTTCAAAAATTACAAGAAATACGCTAGGAAAACACTCAAAATTTGGTGGAGGAGTGGTCATCGCAGTCTGGAGTCATCTGCAAACCTGACAAGTGTACCCTCCGTTCCCTCCTCTTGATTACAGAGAGAGATGTGAAACAGAACAGGCCCCAGAAAAGACCCTATTGAATGCCCCTTGTTACAGGTCTTCAGACAAAGTACAGTCCTCTCAACAAGACCATTCCAATAGCATTTTACTCATCCACCTACCCAAGCTTCATTGTCCCAAAACAGATGCAAGAATATTGTGGTACACGATATCCAAAGCTTTGCTAAAAACGATCTAAATGGCATCCAGCACCCTCCCAAAATTCACAAATCCAGCCTTTTTAACCTTCATAAAAGGCAGTCAGGTGGATCAGGCAGACCATATGGGAGAACACTAAGGCAGAGAAGGCACTTAATACTTCTGTTTTATCCATGTCCACTGGAAGCTCTTTCTAAGTTTATATTATTTTGAAAAGAAAAAGTAAGGAAGATCCCCAAGAGGAAAAAAGATTATTTCTCCTTCGCATGGAGAGAGGCTAAGCATGCCTAAAGAGAATAAAGTTCAAGAAATTGCATGGTATACCTGAGATGGTAGAAAGAAGTATTTCCTTGGAATTAGGGAGAAATGTATGCGTTTGTTATCACTGAGTTGGCTGGAAGTAAGACAGACCTGTAAGGACTGAAATAACAGAGAAAGAACTGCCATTATAAATCTTCTGTTTGTTTCTACTCTTACTGAAGTATTTCATACTAAGTTGTCTTTGTTGTCTTTTTCTCCATTTAAAAAGCTGGATTTATTTGGTGGTTTTTTTTTTTTGTTTTGTTTTTTTTGTTTTGTTTTGGTTTTTTTTTTTTTTTTTTACTTTAAGAAGCCTTTTGGGGGAATTCATTATGGGCAAAAATTTAAGCACATCACTTCAAATCTCTCACTGAACACACATCTCATTGCTATCATTTAATTGTCTCTGCATTAGTCCCATTCTTTCTCACTTTTATGGAAGAAATAAATATTTGTTATTTTCTTTAATCAGGGAAAGGACAGCTTCAATCACCTCAAACAATACTTTCTCTGCACTGCATTTTATGTAATGAAAATTATTTCCATTTATTATCCACCAAAGACATGTCTCAAAAACCTTTAGGTATGTATGCATGGGCAAACATAAAATCTTCATGACCATCTAATGCAGCTAAACTAATTTTCCATATGTGAAATGAAAATTATTTGCCAAAACAATGTCACATTTTAAAAAGCACTGGTAAGCTTGAATTGCATTTAAGTCCTACACTTGAATTTACAGAAAGCAATGAGGAGTAATTGTTTAATTAGGCTTCTTGTTTTGCATTCTGTGTGCACATAAATACAATACTTCAACAAGTATTATTATAAAGAATAAATTCAGCTCTTCCATGAAACTGGAACTGCTTTTTGTATCTACCTATCACAGAGGGAAAGGTTAGTTTAGGCTTAATGCCAGTTTAATCCTTGGCATTTGTCCTTAAACACCCAGGAACATGAGTTTCAATTAATATTAGATGTAGGAATGCTGCTTTTGTAATAGACACACCTGTTTGCTGTGAAATGGGTTGAATCCAACAACCTGTTTTACATATGCTACATGATAATCTCATGTAGTCATAACTCCTCTCTTTCCATCACCCTTTACTGATTATACACTGTAAAAAAAAAAAAAAAAATTACTTGAAAATACTTTGGGATCAGTAAATATGAGAAAAAATAGTGTTGTCTGAGTTCATACTGTATCGATATAATACTGGTATAGCATCTTCTTGCTTTAATGCCAAGAGACTGCTTAAAGGAAAATAGATGGATGCTTTCCAGGACTTCAAAACATAACCAAGCAAGCTTTGGTGTATATTTCATCACCTTAACATCAGTTCTAAAATAGCACTGTTCAAAACTAATTAAAAAATTAGTTTTTGTCAACTATTAGATATCTTCATTTTTGCTGAATAACTGAAACTTAAAAAATAGTCAATAAAAGAAAACTCTTCACAAGGTCACTGATTCTATAAATATAAATTTATTTTAGAGCTTACAAGGGGTCTTTTCTCTTTTAAACCAGTTAAAACCTGAAGGTTTCTTTGAAGAGAAGACCAATTTATTCGATACTCACTGGTTTTAATTTTCTTATTAAAAGAATAATTCATGTTAATACTACCTCATTCTTCCTGGAGCACTTAAACTGTTGGAGATGGCTGTGTCATTTTGACCGGCAGTACCTCTTTCACTAAATACAAAACTGAGTAGGGAAATTTCCCTCTGGTCAGCGATTTATAAATCAGTATTTTACTTATCTTAAACTTTTTTTGCAATTTACTGTTTATGTGGCGATAATCCTTAGTGTCTTTGAAACAAGTGGCATGCAAACCAAAACCAAGAGATCGATCTTGCTCTAAGAAATTTACAAGTATAAAAAAGATCCAAGGTGAAAAATTAAGATCATTACATCCTGTAAGGCTGAGTTTGAATAATTCATGGGTTTTGGTGTAGACTTGCCAAAAAGCAGACTAAGAACTTTCACGGCACACTTCTATTTCTCCTCTGACGGACTCATGTCATTCTGTAGGAATGAGACTGAAGCTTGGTACAGGGAATAAATTCAGGCAAGGGAGAAGATAGCATTATTAGCTAAATTAACCTGAATATTGAACTAATTGAAGATTAAATATTTCCTTGAATTATTTTCTCTGTTGTACTGGAATGGCTTTAATCAAACAAAAGCATATTGTCCTCTGTTTAAAAACATAGAAGTGAGTGGAAGAGACATTATTGTGCTTAATCTAAACAATAGAAAGATTCCGACTATAGCTTGGGAGGCTAGTTACTGCACTACATCCTTTATTTAGCATAATGCTTTGTTACTTTGGACAAGCCATAGTCTGTGGCAACACAGTCTAATACAATAAATTGTTCATGAATAGACCATCTCTACCTCTGGTTTTACGTTACCAAGTTCAGCAAAGGCAGGTCATGTGTACTATCACTCTAAATTATTTTGCAGCAGTATATAACCCTGGATTAAGACATTCTGCTTGTTCAAAGAATACTAAAATGAAGTTAAATAAATTATACTATATGATTGGCAGCTGCTGATCTCAGTTTCATAGAAGTGAGGCAAGACATATTGCAATGTGTCCCAATGTCATCCCTGAGTAATGACTAGACCTAATAATGTGTATTGTTTTAAGACAGCCTCATACCGGAAGATTCAAAGTTGCTAAATTCTGTTAAACCCAAGCTGCAAAAAAGACCTTAGTTCAGAAATATTCCCCAGACTAATCTTTCCCGTAACCAGTCGCTCTTTGGAAGAGTGCAAAACAATTTTTTTCCTCAAATTTCTGTTTGTGAAAAGAAAAATTTAAAAAAATACCAGAATATTTCAATTTATATCTAAAGCATTTTGACAGATTTACTCCTATGTTTTGTGGAGATACACAATTTTACCTTTTAGCAAAAATCAAATTCTTAGAAAATTAAAGGTTATTTTTCTACCCAACCAGACTGTCTTAAATCTAGAACAGATGAAAGAATGCAGACCAATGAGTACATGCAGCTTTTTATGCAACATATTAATTTTGAGGAAATTTCTCAGTTTATGTAGTAAGAAATTAACACTTTTAAACTTGTGAGCTGTAAGAGTATCAAAATATGGTTGTAAATATGCTGAGGAAGTAAGAAGCATGAAGTATATTTGTCAAAATATTTTAGTCCTCAAACTTGTTTCACTTGTTACATTGATGATACTAGACTTAGGTCTAGCAATAGTCTCCAAATAATCAGCAGTTTCCACACTTACATTCCAACTGGTGCTCTGTGTTTGAAGGAAAGTTGAAGAGTATAGGTTTTATGGTTCATTATGGGTTTGCTTAATCCGCCCCACCACTTTTTCATTTTGGTTTGGTTTGATTTTTTAGCAAATCATTGCACATATATCATGCTTCACTAGCAGAAAATCTTATTACAAACTTTTGCTTCACAGTCTGTTGTTTAAAAGATTTGGGTAAGTGCTGGTACCACAAAACACTGCAATAAAATGTTAAGCAGTGAAGCTCTACATCTGTGTAAAGTCAAAGTTCTCCATTAAATACTACTTTCTTTATTTGCCAAATATTTTTGAGGTGGTCCAGAACTTATAAACAAACAGCCTACTCTGCTTTTTGAAAAATGTGGATGATGTAAAAGATGGCTGGCACTTCTTCTATAAGCATACTACATTTACTATGCCAAATATTTTCTGTTCTTACCCTTTATAAAATCCAAACCCAATGTTTTGCTTTTATTTACCAGAGATATTACATGTAGTGAGGTAAAACGAGCTTTGCCAGAGCACAGCATTTTATCTTCAGTTAGGAAAGTTTACTTTTGCAAATTTAAAACTGCATCAGAAAATTAAAATACATGGTTATCGTTTAATTTCTATGCATGTGTACACATATGTATTTAAAATATTTAGTACATGAAACTGCTATTCATTTCTATAAACTCTACCATTTCTATTAAGTCTACTTTACAGCCATCCTCAATTACCCTGACAGTACTATCAAAGTGTCATTATATTATCTGAAGGAAGTATTCAGATTTTAGGCCTAACAATGGTTCAACTGCATTAGATACAATTTGTAAATACCCTGTTTGCCATAGATATGACTTTCTATTTTGCACTGACTCAGTCAAATCAATTTACAAGCTATACTGTAATTTTAGAACAATCACAATTATACTGTATTGGATCAATATCTTTGTCCTCAATTGTCATCTGTGTTTTTTAATTTACATCGCAGTGTACACTTAAGGTTATCACACTTCTGTGAAATACTCCAATATAAAAAAGTAATCACTGCAGTAATTAGCATCATATTCATGAATAGATTTCTAAGTTTCACATTGCAGCTCCATGCATGGAATATGCATTGTTTCCCTGAGAGTGATACTGTTAAAAGGCTGAACTATTGTTTCCACTAATATAAAGAACATTGTTCACCTTCTTGCAATGGATGATGTGCCTCTGACTGCAATTATAAATAAAGCATCAGAATTTATAAGGTACTCTGCATCACACAAAAACATGATGCTCTAACAGAAGTGAATTTACAGTTCAATTCTATATAAATCATTGTGCTCATTTCTTGAATAAATATGAAGAATTATTAGAGTATTTGCAAACTTTAGATTCAGCAGAAATGAATGACCAACTCCTGATGCACTTGGCAGTCTGGACAGTAAGGCAAAACCTGGAATTGCTCCTTTGTGATAAGAAAATAAATGTAGGATATAAAGGAAAAACATACAGAAGAGGGGGACCTAAAGGTTTTATTTTATTTATTGTTTTACTGGCAATAAAAAAAGAGTTTTTCTCACCATTAGTTATTTCTTAAAAGGCACGTATTTTCTCTGTGCCATTCCAGTAGTGTGTACAGCCACAGGAGTTAAGAGCTAGCCAATTCTATCAAAACCTGCGATTCATGTAACTATCTCCACAATCACAATCACCACTGTGAATATGCACTGATTACCCATTTCACTTTTGTACTCTCAAAAACATCACAGCAAACCCTATTGGTCACTTTTAAAAATGTCTCAGCTGCAAAGCTAAAGTCAGTTATGATTCAGCCCTAATTTTGCCTGTCAACAGCCTTGTTCAACTTCCCAGATATTCCAGCTTGTTGCCAAGATCATTTTGTAAACGAAATCTCTCTTTTGAAAATCACCATATGAATATGTCAACAGGTCATGAAATATTTTCATTACAAACCTTGAAGAAAATCTAAGCTCTAAAGCAACAGTTAGAAAAATGTCTATTTCATTAGGAATGAGTGTGAAATCTTGCTGGAAAACATTTATTTTGGCAACTTCTTATTCTGTTGGTGGCCCAAAGGTATCCTGACTAGACTATCCTGGTGGGAGGCAGCACCAGCTCCAGCAAGGAAGCTGTAGCAGATGAGCTAATAACTACAAGGATCACCCTAGAGCATGAATTTGCAGTGTGCAAGCACCTAAGCAGCTGCAAGGTCAGACAGAAACAGAAATTCACATGTTACTTCTAAGTAAAAGGTTGAAAACTAGTGTTCATTCATCCAAGGATCAAAAAAAAGTGTTAGAAAACCCACAAGAGAAATAACTTTTTTGTCATGCTACTAGTGGGAATAGATGTTAGCTCACATACAGGGGACAGGGTTCCTTCAACCTCTTCATAACCATTTAAAAGTTCTGTGGTCATTCTAACTAAGATCCTTCAGTTACCTGTCAGACCTACTTAACAACCCTCTTTAGTCTCACTAAGTTTCCTAGAGTGCAAAAAAATCTGTGATTTTAAAGTTGAAGAGTATGTTCCAGGCATAAGCCATAGTCAATTACTTGACGCACAAAGAGACTGCTTCCCAAACAGGAAACAGGTAGGTTTGTATCGGACAGATAATGTGTGTTTGCACAGGTGTAAGGAGGGGGATGTGTGGTGCATGGAAGGGGATGTGTGGTGCACCCTAATCCATGAAATAGAGGAAGAAAGGCATTGGAAGCCCTACTACAAATCTTGAATTTTTTCCATGGGGAGAAGATTTTCTCACAGTCATCAACATCTTACCCTCTTTCAACCTCTCACTTCCAAAATTTCCAGAGATTCATAGTATTGCTAAATCTGTGAAGGTTTCCAGAGCCCCCTGTGACACAACTCAAGAGGGCTGCATATAGAAAAAAAGTCTGCTAGTTAAAAGATCCCTTTTGAGTTGTTCAAAAGGAAAGCACCTACAGTATCTTGTCATAGCCATGTTCTTCCAAGGAGGACTTAGCCTCCATGAAACCCAGATGGTTTTATCCTAAAACTGAAATTTAAGATTTGTGAATCTAATCTCCTTGAATCTCCTGCATGACTGTGAGAGATACTTTTTTTCTTAGACAAATGTAATAAATTCCAAAAACATTATCTATCCAAAGAAGAAATCTTTAACAATGAAACACACAGCTGAGTGTCAAGATATGTAAGTTCTGCCAGACGTTTCCTATGCATTTCATCCAAAAAAGAAATACTTATCTTACTTGTGAACTTCGCATGTCAATTTGATGTAAAGTATCCAAAGTCTCCAAATAGACTATGAATTACAACAGTCTACTGAGTGTTACAAGAAAAAAATCACTAAAAATAATAGTGCAAATCTCTTAGTTTCAGTTCTTTATTTGTAAATGTTTTTACTTACAACTCTTCTTAAATAGTTCTTCGCAAACCAAGTAAGTCCATACACTCAAGTCAAAATTAAAAAACATAATGTGAAGGGGATTTTTGGAGTTTTGGGGAGTTTTGGTTTAAGTCAAACAGATCAAATGCATGACTACACAAAACAAATCTGGCAATCTGTGAAATACAATAACTCCTTCCTTTCTCTGCAAGAGATCACCATACTACCAGAAGGATTAAGTGGTTTTATATTAAAATTGAAAAGGAAAAGACAGTTTTCCTACTTCTTTGAGACGAATTTGGAGAGTTTCTTTTCTTCAGCACTCAAATGTGAAATTACAGAACTGCTGGCCAAGGTGTGTAATCTACCTTTATAAACAGTCACTGTGCCAATGGATGGCAGATTGACATTATAACTCTCATCTGCAAAAAGGGCTCCAGAGAAAACCCTGTGAACTAGACTAGTGAGCCTGGCTGCTCCCATCCATGGGAAGACGGTAATCTACCGTTAAAAAAGAAAAAAAAGAAATGAAAAAAAAATAGAGAAATAAAAGATTACTTAATACATGCACAGATGAACACAGTTTCATTGGGGAAGCAACAGTGTGACTTCTGCAAAGGGAAATCCTGCTTCATCAGTCTGTTGGAATTGTGGATAAAATCTGAGGTGGATTTTCAAATGGCCTTCAAAAAGGCTCCAAAGGAAATGTTACAAAGAAATCCAATTGCTACAGGATTGGAGAAGAGGTCCTTTTAGCAACAAAGAGCCAGTTAAAGCAGAGGAAAGAAAAGGTACTGCTTAGGTGTCTCTTTCAGAATGGAAAAATGCTGAGAGGGAGTCCCTCCATCATGGATGGGTGCTGGGAACGGCTTTATATCACCTCCCTTTCAGTAACCTAGAAAGTAGAGGCAACTGTGAAACCTCTAAGCTTGCAGGTAATACTGAGTTTTTGTGGGCAGTCAAATGCTGTACCCATGGCAAAGAACTGTAGAAGGGCCTCAGAAATGTGGTAGGTGAGCAGCAGTGCAAGGTTGTGCTGAGGAGAAACAACACAGAACTGGCAGTATCAACTCAGGAACAAGATCTGAGTGTCAACCTTGGCAATTCTCTGAAATTGTCAGCTCAGAGTACAAGGGCATCTGAGAAGCCAAGAAAAAGTTTGGCTGAATCAGGAAGGTCACTGAGGACAAGGTCATCTGTTTATTCCTGTAACAAACACTGATGTACCCACATCTCAAGTGCTGTATGTCATTCCAGTCTTTGCATCTCAAAGGGAAGGCAGGAAAACTTAAACAGAAAAGCAGCTAAAATGATCCAGGAGGTGGATTGGCTGCCTGACAAGCAGAGATTTAAAAGACTGAGTAGTTCTTCAGTTTGGAGAGGAAAAGACTGAAGAGGGTTCTGACTGACATTTGTAAATTCCTGAAGGTAGCAGGCAAGCTGAATGTGAGACTGCACCTCATCAGATGCCATGGTATGAGGGTAAGGGTCACTTGGTGAAAGTAGTAGGAAACCAGGTTAAAACAAATAAAGCCATATATGGCTTCATATGTTGGTTCGCAAACTTCTTGAATTTGCTTCCATCAGGCTGTGGAGGCAGGCAGTGTCAACAGGTACAAAAAGGTGTCAGATGGATGCATGGACAGCAACTTTGTAAGCACCTACTGAAGACAAGTAAGAAGGATGTCCACTGCCACCTTGTGCTCTCTTCCACAGGCTTGAGGAGTACAAGGGCATCAGACTAAAGAAACTGTTAGGTTTGTGCACTCTCCTCAAGCAGCAACTGCTTTTGCTTCTGCTGGAAACAGACCACTGTTTGTGGACGTATCCAGTGCTAGTCTCATCCAGTTGAGCATTAATGTTCTCATATGTTTTTCCTCATCAAGATAGACTATAAGAATCATGGAATCATAGAATCATTATGGTTGGAAGAGACCTTAAAGATCATGAAGTCCAACCATATACCCGACACCACCATACCCACTAAACCCACTAAAACATGTCTTGAAGTGCCACATCTAAACGCTTTTAGAACACCTCCAGGGATGGTGAGTCCACCACCTCCCTGGGGAGTCCATTCCAATGCTTAAAGACTCTTACAGCGAAGAAGTTCTTCCTAATATCCAGCCTGAACCTCCCCTGGTGCAACTCGAGACCATTTCCTCTTGTCCTGTCGCTAGTTACCAGGGAGAAGAGACCAACCCCCACCTCACTACAACCTCCTTTCACATAGCTGTAGAGGGCAATCAAGTCTCCCCTCAGCCTCCTTTTCTCCAGACTAAACAACCCCAGCTCCCTCAGTTGCTCCTCGTAAGACTTTTTCTCCAGAACCCTCACCAGCTTTGTTGCTCTTCTCTGGACACGCTCCAGCAGCTCAGTCTCCTTCTTGGTAGTGAGGGGCACAAAATTGGACACAGTATTCGTGGTGCGCCCTCACCAGTGCTGAGTACAAAGGGATGATCACTTCCCTAGTCCTGCTGGCCACACTATTTCTGATACAGGACTGGATGCTGTTGACCTTCTTGGCCACCTGGGCACATAGGAGATCATGTTCAGCCAGCTGTCGACCAACACACCCAGGTCTTTTTCCACCGGGCAGTTTTCCAGCCACCCGTCCCCAAGCCTGTAGCATTGCATGGGGTTGTTGTGACGAAAGTGCAGGACCCAGCACTTGGTCTTGTTGAATCTCATACAGTTGGTCTCGGCCCATTGATCCAGCCTGTCCAGATCCCTCTGTAGACCTTTCCTACCCTCAAGCAGATCAACACTCCCACCCAGCTTGGTGTCAGCTGCAAACTTACTGAGGGTGAAGAAGGGTACTAAGGATACTAACTCTACCTATTATGCTTCTGACACACTAGGTCCATGACCATTTGCATCGCACAGATTCATTTCAGGACCGTAAGGAACAAGGTGTAAATACTGAGACTGAAAATGGAGGGGAATTCTCTCAGACTCCTCCTTGAAAGAAAATTCCTTCCTGAAATTTAGTATGGTATTCCTAATCACATATTATTCATATTGAAGAATGACTTTTTCCCCATATTGAATAACTTCTTCCTAGGCAACAATTACTCAGCTCAATTCACTGGTGTGATATTTACATTACTTCGGCAATTTGGGAGAATATAAAAATCTTTGTATTGGATACAGAGAAATTTACATTAATAATACAAGCATTTCATGCTTAATTAAGCTTATCATCCTACATACTAATTAGCTGTTTCACTCTATTTCATCTCTAGCTGAGGGAACTCAAAAACATTTGTTTGTTACGGTGTTGGGAAGTTAGCACATTCTCATCAGCAGCATATGTCAGAAGAATTGGAACCACAAGACTAAAACTCAGTGTCTTCATACTACATACTAGTATTTGAATTTTTAGGTGTTTGAACCACACAGCGCTACTCTTTATGGAGAAGCATGACATCTAAACAAGAATTGAGAAGAACTGCAGGTAATTCTCAGTATCACTTTTCACCTGAATTCACACAGAAACTTGCCCATAAAAGAGACATAAACTCTCTCTTTTAAAACATCTCACTTATTTCTTAGGCACAAGGCCAATGACTGAAGTACTGTAAGAACTAAACCATATCGATTTAAAAGGAAATATTTTTACACTAAAAGATTATGAATAGTACTATTGGTTGGGGGGGGGGCATGAAAAGTTCACATTAGTACTTAAAATCACACACACTTGCCAAAGCACAGATTTTCGTTATTCATAACTTTACCAAATTCACGTAATGCATGTGACAAACATGATTTAGAGAGAGTTTTATGGATGAACTAGTAGGGCGATTGCCTGGGACCCCCAAGCTAATTAGTAGTATAAGTCTTTCAATGTATGGGTGGGACCAGGAAGGGGACTATGCTTCAGCCTGTCTGGAGCATTGGTGTATCTAAAGCCAGTTTCAATTCTCAATTGTCTGCTTCACTTGTATTGGAATAGCTGTGCCGCTGCTGTAAACAGAAAAACCCTATCCAACACAAATTTTACAAACACACTGCAATGGTACAGTGTTAGTCTACTGGAAGTAATTAGCATTATCTGAAAACCAGAAGGAAGGATTGCTAACGCACTAACAGCAGATTAGCGCTCTACAGAACCAAAACAAATAGTCAGCTGGAAGGATTTGCCAGCACTAGTGTCATAGTCTGCAATTAGCCCTAGTTGCTTCTGCCTTAGCATTTTCCTTGGCTAATGATTTTTTTTTCTTTAAATTTGACTGTGCAAGTAGTTACACACCATACCGTTTACAATTCAGATGGTGGATCTATGCATTTAAAAAATATACACATTTGTTTTACAGGTTAAAATTTTTTCCCAATCAGAAGCACAGCTAACAGTTTACTATGAAGATTGCTATGTGTTCTCCGTAAAGGATTTTGAAAAGCTGAATACATAGAAAATTATTCAAGTGCAGCTTATGTCTGAGGATTCCCATATTCTTTTATCTTTTATCAAAATCTAAGAACTAGGTAAGAAAAGACACACTCAAACTTCTTGCACTTTCTTGTTGATCTTGATGATCCAAGTTACTACAAGTGGTCATGAAGGAATGACATGCAACATATCACAATAAAATATACACTATTATTTTAAAGATCTTTCACCATAATCGACCTGCATGCAATTTTTGTAAGACTTATTAAATATTTAATAGCACTTTGGAGTGCTATGATATATAAGGCCAGATGCAGGCTTGTTAATCACTTCTAAAGACTGAGAACATTTTATGAAGGGTGAGTAACAGAAAGTCAGTGTTTGGGCCTGACTCACTCTTTCTCACAAAGACACAAATTCTAAAAATGACAATACAAATCACTCAACAACTCTGAACATCTTACTGGGATGCAGACCCCTGTTTGACTGATATTTATATCCTTGATGTTTTGCTCATCCTTGCAAAAAACCCTTTTTAAATCCAAAAAGCCCGCCCTTCCTAGTTCTGCACATGTTAAACATAGTAATTTTATGTTGTGTGTCTGACTGACCCACAAAGAGCAACCAGCATGTTCAGATGATTTTCAGCACGTATGAATAAGATGATCCCGTCCACTCTGCTTAATTGCATGCATATGCTGCTGTGAGCATTGCAGGGTGGGGCTGCCTAAATAGGCATTTCGGTAGAAATCTTTGACAAAAAACACAGCTGCAAAGACTTTTCCAATTAGGCTTTTTAGGTAGTTTACAATCAATTTAGAATTAAATTAGAACTATTGCCATACTTGTGTTTCAGCCTCCGCAAATAAA
>NW_009612684.1:13374-33647 GCF_000690535.1 Cariama cristata | reverse complement strand
GATAGGAAAAGGAAAGTATACTGAACATCAAAACGTTGTGCTTTAAATATGCATTATAATTCTGTAGTGGAAGTTTTAATGGGAATATTCCATAAAGGCCATAGGTAGAGAGGTAGTTCCTGAACTAAATGGGTAACATCTTGGAAATCCAGTCTGTATTTAGGATCAATAACTCATTGGACTACCTTCAAGCAAAACGTTCATTTGTACAAACGTGCTGTCTATAACGTCTCTAGTTCAGGTTGAACAGGAACATTTGCCAGAAATACTTGAGGTGGTTGTCAACCTGATGACAAAATCTTGAATGATCTGCTTAAATCTCTGGTATGTCTTTTACTTCCTCAGGAGTTAAGATTAATTTGTTTTTCCACATTATGTCCTTAAAACACTTGTTCAACTGTATGGTGCAGGAATGATCCTTTTGCCTGAAGACACCATACATGGGATAAATACACTTACCCTGCCCTACAGTTAGAACAGTTCAATGAAATAATTTCATTGTCCAGATGCCAAAAGCTGTCACTCCCTGTATTGCATAAAAATTTTGCCCTCATTCACACCCTGTGTTCATTCTGCCTAAAGCTAGTACCTACAGCCAATACATGAGCACTTATAAAACATTTTTTTTTTGGTAAGAAAGAAGACAAAAAAATTATCCCCTACTCTGACAACCTATGTAGTGTTTAAATCTTGTGATTCAAAATATATCAGATAGTAACGCTTCAATGTCAGTATTATTATCCTGAAATTTCAAACAGATTTCAATTCTTCTCCACCAAGACATCTGAAAAATTCTCAGACCAAGGAGTTGACATTCATATCCTCCCAGCACTCAGCCCACAGGAATCCATTACCAAGGACACCAAGGCACCCACCTCTGTTTGCTCCCAGTGTTTCTAAGTGCTTATAGGTTCTGAATGGCTTTCTTAATTTATCAAATCTGTCGTGTACTTTAGGTTACCCTAAGGCTTCATCAGAACCTGAGAGAGAGAGAGTTATGACCAGCTTCTCTCTCAAACTAAGTGTATTTTGGGACAGGGAAGGATTTGTCCCATAGATTTCTACAAATGCAAATATTCCCATCAAATATATGTCAGCTGGAAAATAATCAACTACAAAATCAGAATCTAAAGTAGCAGACAGAAATCAGTGATTTACAGGGGAAACCCCATTCAACTTTAGCTAAATGAGAAACATATAAGGAAGACAACAAGCTATAAAAATAAAATATTTAAAATAAACACAATGGAAGTAAATGGCACCAAACATGCAAACTTTATCCTGAATTGTATATTTATAGTGTAATGAGATGTTAAAAATACAGTAGGTGGTTTTTTTCCTGTGTTGACAGTTGTGCCTTGCTGGTGAATAGCAGGACTGTTTGGATACCTGTTTTCTACATCTGGAACCTCTGAAAAAAGATTAAAGCTAGGTTAGGCATGAAAAAAAGCACATTTTCTGGAGGCATCAGCTGCTTTCCCTCACAGCAGAGAAGATTTTTAAAGCACTACTACTTTCTCAATGTTTTCTTTCTCATGCCTTTATCAATGTTACCCGTCCACTGATTATCACCATATATCAGTGCTGTATGCTTCCTGTTACTGTCTTTTTGAGCAGGCTGGTCTTTGCTTCATAGCAAGTGTGTACCTCTACTTCACTTTTTTCAACTTCTTTTCCTATGCCTCACCCAATTCAGACAGAAAGTGATCTCTTTCGTTAATCATCTTTTACCATCTTTTGTTCCCACATCCTCTTACAGCATGAACTTCCGTTTCCCTTGTGGAGTCTTAAGGGAAAGCAGATCAGCTAAATGTGGACTTTCCCTTGGACAGTAATCATCCACCTTTCCTTCCTCACAGGAAGCTGACATTTTTATTTCCTTTCATGGAGGTCCATGTTTCTCACCACCAGCAGCAGTGTATAACCTACAGAAAGCTTTGCATTTCTTCTTCCACCACTATTTTGGAAGCTAAGATTACAGCAAAATCAGACACAATAAATAGTGCATGCTTCCTATGTTGTAATAAAGGTTATATCTGTATTTCTAAGTTTGCATGTAACTGCTGATTTTTGTGATCTCCTTAGTGATAACAACACCTTTATTTTAGCAGCCCTGAAATCACGCCTTTTAGAATTACTGATTACTTTCCTCCAGGATGAATATTGGCCTCATTTTGATACTTATTACTTTGCTGAATTCTCCTTTCTATCTCTCCCTCAGCCTTGCTATCAAAGCTTCTGTTTCCATGGGTTTCAGTATATTTTAGGGCCCTCAAAGAACAGAAATCCACAGTACTAAGTAGGAGGCAAAGCATGAAGGCAAGATCTTTGCTGTATGGAGCTGTCAGTTGAGCCCTAAGAGAAAAGAAAACAGATGTTTGTGCCAAACAGAACTAACTCATTCACCTTTTACAGCAGCACTGACTGCATCTGGCTAAAATAAGTAGGTCCTAACTCAGCATGTGAACACAATATACATATATTTCTGTCTAGCAATGGCTAAGCAAAAGGTAATTTTTCAAAAAAAAAAATTAATCCTGTTTCTCTATATCTTTCCTACATCACTTTCCTGTTGTTAGGAGCAATTAGTACTTAAAATTGGTGGATTAGCACAGGTAGGCCAAAGCAGTGAAACAGGACAAGGGTTAGCACCTTGAACAGCTCCAGGAGGGTAATCAGCTCCCTTTGAAATCCATGGGATTAGTCTACAGGTTTGCTGTCAAGAATGAAGGAAAAGCCTGAGCTCTGTTTATTTCTCAGAAGGCATCTGAACATGTTGAAAGCAGAGCTCACTAGATCCCAACACTTTAAATCACTTATGCAACTGTCAAACTTAATTGAATTTATTGGTACAGTTTAGAAATAGCAAAGGGGTTCAGAGAGGCATCTGGCTCGCTGTGTTCATGATGTTTACAGAGGCTTGGTCTAACAACATACACTTCTAGTAGAGCAGTAGGATGCATAAAATATCCTAGGCTTATTCTGCAAAAGTTTTAGTTTTGTCAAGTCTATTATCTTCAAGTTTCAATGACTATGTTTCAAATTCCACTTGAACTTGAAACATGTTTTTCTCCTCGTAAAACATGTTCTGGAATACCTTTACATGTGTTGTCACCTTAGACTTCCTATCCAAAGCTGCATGGCTAATCATTTTCCCTGGTGAAACCTCTACCTTAGCTGCATCCAAGAAAAGTTTCTTATATTTTTTGTAAGAAATCTTCTTTTCCAAAACATGACCACTGTCAACTTGGAAGTTATAGGAAGACAGTTAGTAAGGAGAATCTAGGACTTTTACTTATGCAGTAATGATGGGGAAATGGATGACATTACTATTACGAAAGGCTGTGGATATCATACTCTAAAACTATTATTTGTACCATCAAAAATCCAGATGAGTCACTCCTAGATATCAATGCAATTAATTTTTATTCCTGAGAGAAATTAATCCTTCAGATTAGAGGGAATTTCACAGCAGAATAATGTAGACCGATCTGTCCGAAGAAAGTGGGAAAATGAGATCATGAAACTCAAATATGTCATGTTCTCTTCTTCTGAAAAGTAAATGACCAGTTATCAGATTGTATTTCAGGCAGTCATGTCTGTAAGAAAGTTGCATTTCTGTTCAAGGCTTTTTGGAGAGTAAACTACACAGGAGTACATTTTCGACAGGACCTATGACCCTATAGGAACACCACACTAGAGCAGTCCATTCCTGAAGAACTGCAGCCTGTGGGAAGGACCCACATTGTAGAAGGTCATGAAAGACCATATCGCCTGGGAGTGACCCCACACTGGAGAAGGGGAAGAGCATGAAAAGGAAAGACTGGCATAGACAAAGCATTATGAACTGACCCCAATCCCCATTCTCCATCCCCCTTCAGTGCTCAGGCGGAGGATGTAGAAAAGTCAGGAGCGATATTGAGCCTGGGAAGAACAGAGGGGTGAGGGAAGGGTGGTTTTAGATTTCTTCTTATTTCTTACTATCCTACTCTGTTACAATTAATTGGCAATAAATTAAATAAACTTCCCCAAGTGGAGTCTGTTTTGCTCATGATGGTAATTACTAAGTAATCTCTCTGTCCGTATCTCATCTCATGAGTTTTTCATCATATTTTCTCCCTCTGTCCTGTTAATAGAGGAGGAGTGACAGAGCATCTTGGTGGATACCTGACAGCTAGCCAAGGTCAACCCACCACATTGATGTTCTTTTCTACTGATAAACATGAGATTAAAGCCAGATTTGACTTCATCACTCAGGTTTAGTTTAAGGGATTCCATAATGTCATTTAGGTTCATTCTGCTCCTAATGAAAATATAATTTGGCCTCTACTGAATAAATCATATCTTTATCAAAGTTTAAGGTGATAGTTCAGCATAAAAATTTTTTTACAATTTAACTGTAATAAAAAACAACAGACTAGTATGTAATTTCATTTTTCAGGTCAAGGAGAGCAACCATTTTGCAAATGGAAGATCATAAAATAATGAGCCACATAAAAAGTTTACCTCAACATTAATTTGTGGTTTGGTGACATTGATAAAAAGGGCTTATGTGCTGTTCAAGTAATTACTCATGGCAAGTAGAATAGAATAGAATAGAATAGAATAGAATAGAATAGAATAGAATAGAATAGAATAGAATAGAATAGAATAGAATAGAATATTTCAGCTGGAAGGAACATGCAATAATCTAGTCCAACTGCCTGATCACTTCAGGGCTGACCAAAAGCATGTTACTGAGGGCATGTCCAAATGCCTTGTTACAAAGACTGTTGTCCAAACAACAGGCATGGGGCATCGACCACCACTCTAGGAAACCTGCTCCAGTGTTTGACCACCCTTTCAGTAAAGAAATGCTTCCTAATTGCAAGTCTGAACTTCCCCTGAGGCAGCTTTGAACCATTCCCACATGTCCTGTCACTGGATACCAGGGAGTGTATTAAAGTACTATTAAAGAGCAATTCTCTGCTCAAATTTTTATTCAGGTGACCAGTGATGAGCACATGTCATGTTAAATTTATCAAGTGACTGCTTGTGCCTGTTCAATATAATTTAGGTCTATAAACATGGTTCATCTTTCTCAGTCCTAAAAAGGATGCAAATATTGCAAGCAAAGTTCCTTGACTATAACGGTAGTAGAAAAATCAATTGATTATAGGTCCAGAAATTGTAACCAGGTAATCTAACATCCTGAAAAATAGGTCATGCTATTTCAATCAGTGTTTATACCTATGTGTGCTGAATAAAATGTGAGACTAACATTAAGTAAAATACTCAGTCCCCATTTTAAAGGCTTTACAACAACACTAGTATACAATTAAAACAGAATAGGTTATACAACCCTTAAAATTGAACAGGACTTTTACAAATTACTCCATAGGAAAGAAAAAAGCAACTTTACACGTCCCAGCAATTTGCGGTGGTGTTAGGTTGCTATTCCCCCCCATGTAAGGTAGAAAAAAATCTACCTAAAATAATATGAAAGGGGAGAGGGCAGATCGCAGTGGGTGTTTGTTCTCCAACATATTCCTTTTTCTTGCTATTTGAAGGATACTTATTTTAACATAAGGCAAACTAATGAGAAGTGTCAAAACCTGACAGAGAAACTAGAATCTACATTACTTTTCTAATAGCTTTTCCTTAATAGATTCCAAGTTGAAGAGCCAGAAAGTTTCTTAACTACTTATATGACTTGGGAAATTCAGACCTGTGATCTGTTATCCTTAGGGCAACTCCAGTGCTATAGTCAGACTCAAACTGCTCTGGTAACCAGGGCAGCACAGTGATCCAGCCTAACAATTTATCATCTTAGTTATTTCAGGCACCTTCATTTTGCATATCAGCTGCTTGTGTAAATATACTTAAAGTCACGTAAGCAAGTTCAGAAATTTTGCTACTACTACTGCTGACATAAAACTCTATGAACCTTGACATGCACAAATCAAACTCTTAATGTGCATGGAACTCACTGACAGATCAAGACTGTGTTTTTACATGATTCAAAAGGCATTTAAAGAGCTTTTGACCAAAAGAAACTGAGAAATCAGACTCAGACCAAAGTCTCACAGTAGACACTGGGAACCTCTTTAAGAACTTCAATAGGCTTTAAATCTGTTACTAAGCAACTAGTAGCCAAGTAGAAAAAAATGTTATTTTTCTACTTTTAAATTTCCAGCAAGATTAATAAAAAGGTGGGGAAAACAATCACGAGGATTTAGCAGTGCTTTCAGGCAGTGAGTTAGCTTGCTTTATTATTTAGTAACAGAACAACTTTCCCAGCTCTTAGTTTTGTGTATTTCTTGTAGTGTCCTATTTTTACTTTCTTTTACTACACTTATCACTGTTTGTTTTTTTTTCCAGAAAATAGGAGCTGAGCTTTATTTTAGTTAATCCAGTTCTATTGAAATGAACCCTTTGCCCCAGATATGCCAAGTACATTATGTAAGCAGGTAAAATTATAACTAGTTGCCAATCAAAACTGGTGTTATTTTAATCAATTGGCACGGTCTTCAGTGAATGACTGTCCTAGCTTTTGTCTCCCCATCACTTAAACAAGCAGTCTTTTCTATCAGTTTGGTGTAGGTCTGCTAAACAAATTCAGAACTGCAGGCCTCTGCACTGACATGACACCTTGCTGTATTTTGGGTTTTTTTGTTGGCTTTTTTTGTTTGTTTGTTTGTTTGTTTTTTAATTACATATTCTAGAGCAAAGGGCTAGCACCAAAAGCCTTAGCCCAGTGAGTACTATTCATACTAAACGCTTCGGCTAGTTCATTGCCACAGTAAAATTCAGCTATTCCACAGCTACAATTTTTCATCATTTTTTCTGAATATGCACCACAGAAGTCCAGTAATAATAACTAGTTGAGGACCAACCACCTGGAATGAGCCACAATCAGCCCAGCACATGCGACCCTCTGCTGAGCTGACAGCATTTACTGTCTTGCTACAGCATTCAGCTGGTAGGTTTAACCTTTTCAGTCTGTGGCCTAGAAGTGATCAGGTGACAACTAGATGAGAATAGGTTACACAGGCTCCACACAACAATTTTATAGAAGTGCAGCTTATTTGAATCAATACACTGCACACTTGTTGGAAAGCATGATCACAGACTGATTATAAGCACATGATGGATGTTACTGACTTATTTGAGGAGTGACCTGAAAGAAATTATGCACCATCTTGGAGAATAAAAACAGCTGGGGGATTTCCTATATTTTTATGTTTTGGTCCAGTGACTGACAGATTGGAGAATGTTCCCACCAATGAGGTCAGCTAATAAAGGCATAGGACCAGTGAAGACTATAGAGTCTAAAGGACTATTCAACTATAATTTTCTTACGCACAGAATCTTTGTTTCTTGACATTTTCTTTCTTTCTTTCCCTTTTTCTTACAAAGTCATAACTTTGATAGAAAAGAAATCATCCAGTATGTTAGTGATTGTTACCTAGATAGCAAACATTAGAAATAGTTTAAATTTAATTTTTTTTTTAAAAAAGTTCATTGTCTGTATGTTTTTTCCTTATGCCATGCATTACTTTCAGCTTGGATATTGCAAAAATAAACCTTTAACTTACGCATTTGTTTACATTTTTTTTTCTAGCTAGTATGCTGAAAGCAATAATATCTGTATTTTCAAGATGAAGTCCTTTATCCTCTAACATACAGTGTCCAACCACTTTTGTTTTCATAGGATCTTTTGGTATTTGGGGATCAATGAGGGGTTATGAGTGGTTATACATCATTTATGATGTCAGTTTTGTATAATATACAGTACTTTTATTTTGATGGCCCTTGTGGAAAGTTATACCTAAAGACACAGGATGCTCTATTTCCACTACTGATTCTTGTTTCAAACTCAGAAGAAAACTTGTCCTACTATTGGCTTCATACCTCACTCTGGGAAGATTTGTCTTCCTTTTAAAGAAAACATATTATTGATTTTAAAATTTTGCACAAAAAAATAATCCTGGGGACTGCCCTTTCTTTAAATTCACTTTTAAGATTATCAATGCCACAACAATTGGAGACGAATTAACCACAGAAGAAAAGTATTCCTGATGCAGAGAGCTAGTGCCAGGACATTAAAATTACTGCTTCAGTTCTATTACTGCAATGAACTCCATACATTTGTTTCCCTCTTTTTCACTCTGCTTATGCCAAACATTCCCATGCTCAACCCAAATAAGCTCATAAGTAGGTGCAGGAGCCTCTGGAGCCGTGACTGTAGAACTTCAGCTGCCAACAGTCTGGTCTTGCAGAAGTAAAGCTGTGAAGACCAGTTTCCTAGAAGCTATGGAACAACTTAGCTGTACATAAACTCACTCTGCAAAACACCTGCTCTTTGAACTAGCTTTTATGGAGACATCAGCTTAAAGTTAATTTCCTTGAAGTTCAAATCCTGGCAATTGTTAATTTTACCCAATAGTCCACATGAAAATGATGAGCAGATATCACTGTTACTTTGGTTTATACAACATACAAAGTACAAAAAAATCATGAGGACAAATGTACTGAGGGAAATCACACTTCCATTAACCCCTACCTTGTCTCCAACACTGCGTGCCCCCAGAAGAATGTAAAAACACATCCCTACAATACTGTCACTGATTCCAACAGTTTGTACTGAAAGAGCCTCCTTGGCTAAAAATAGCATTTTTACAGGGTTTTTTAGATAGCCTTTACTGGACTTATTTTTCCATAAGAATATACAGTTATCTTAGTATCTACACAAAATTTTGGTGTCCACAGCGAGTGAAGAACAATCTCCGTTGGTTTGATTTGCTATGGGCTTGTTTTATCTGATGACTCCTAATTCTTATACTGAGCAGAAAAGGAAGAAACAGTTTTCTATACAGCTTCCCTTTGTAACTGGTGGTTTTATAGATAAAGACTTATGCTATTCATTATTCCTGGGAGGGAAGCCATCCATACTTTTGATTACCCTTGTCACGTTTCTCTGAAGCTTTTTCAGTTGCTCTTTTTTTTTATTTTCTGAGATTGGTTAGATCAGTACTCTGCATATCAAGCAAAATAACAGGCATCACAGATTCATACAGGGCCATAGTAATGCTCTCTGGGTTTTTCTCTATTATTTTCTTAATAATTGTCAGCATTTTTTGATTACTGCTAGGCATTACCATTTCCTTAGAACCTCCTATTTCAGTTATTATGCCTGGGTGATGCTCCTTCAGTTACAAAATTACAGGCCCTGTCCTAAAGTACCTCCTTTCTCCCATAAAATGCCACTTTACATTTATGCATACCTAGTTTCATTTGCCATTTTATTGCCCAGTCTTTCAGTTTCATATTGTGTTTTTCCAGTTCTTCATATTTACCCCCACCTGAATAACTTAATATAGTCAACATACTTTCTTACCTAATGATACATATTCCTTTTCCAGATCCTTGGTAAATCTACAGAACTGCCTGCACCTGCAGAGTCCCTGAAAAACTCTGTGTGTGATCTTGCTATGCTGTGAAAACTGGCCGTTTAATCTGTTTTATTTATTTGTCACCCAAACACCTGACTATTCAAGGACCTGTCTTCTTTAATACTTAAATACTCAATGGTGAGGGATCTTGTCAAATGACTTCTGGAAATGAAAGAGGATATATCTCTACTCAGCACTAGTAAGGCCACACCTGGAGTCCCATGTCCAGTTCTGGGCTCTCCAGTACAAGAGAGACATGAACATACTGGAGAGAGTCCAATGAAGGGCCACTGAGATGATCAGAGGGACTAGAGCATCTCTCCTGTGAGGAAAAGCTGAGAGCTGGGACTGTTCAGCTTGGAGAGCAGAAGACTCGTGGGGGATCACATCAGTGTATATAAATACCTGAAGGAAGGGTGCAAAGAAGAAGGAACCAGGCTTTTTTTAGTGGTGCCCAGTGACAGGACAAGTGGAAACAGGCACAAACTGAAACACAGGAGGATCTCTCTGAAGGTAAGGAGACACTTTTTACTCTGAGGGTGACAGACACTGGCACAGGTTGTCCAGAGAGGTGGTAGAGTCTCCTTCCCTGGACATATTCAAAAGCTGTCTGGACATGGTCCTGGACAACCAGCTGTAGGTGACAGAAGCATTAGGCGAGGTGACCTGCATAGGTCGCTTCCAACATCAGCCACTCTGTGATTCTGTGATTCTGTGGTATCAGTCAAATACTCCGTAGCCACATGCTTGGATAGAAAAAGGTCTCGCAAAGAGCTCCAACAGGTTTCAGAGACACTGTATTTTCTTGACCTCAGCCTATTTTACAATGAAGAAAATATTTTTAAATAGATTTTGAGCCTGTGATTCTTAAGAGTTGTAGAAAACTCTTTTAAAAGAGCTATGACAATACATTTTAAAAAGCAACTACTTCATATATTAACGCCTTCCCAAAAGAATTCCACAAGGTCTGCAACTAGCCAAGTTAATTGGTTACACAACAGATTTAATTGTCTCCCCCAAATACAGTATACTCCTTCATTTTAAAATACCCTAATAAGAACAATAACGAAAACCAAACTCTATACACTCCTAAAATGATAGATTAGAAAACAAACCACTTCTTAGTTTGCCAGCTGACATCTCTTTCCTCCTTTTTCTCAGTTTTTATTACAGATTATGTATACAAACTTGGGACAATTTAAAATGATCTAAGTTTCCCTTGCATCAGTTCCAGAGTACTAAGTGAACAATTCCCCAGAGGAAGCCTAAATTGAACATCTGCAGACTGTTGCAAAAATAGCCTGCACTAGAGAGAGCTCTGACAAACTTACTTAAAAAAATACATGCAGTTTGCATGGGCTGCATTTTCACTACCTGAAAGATAGAAAGGCTGCACAAATCTTTCACCGAGCTTCAGGAGTTCTCCCTCAAATGTATGTTGTCATTTGGAGATGTGTCTATGACTTACAGTCTCTCACTTCTGAACCTATTTTATGACCTGTGTCATCTCTTTAAGATGATTTTGCAGATGCACAACTTTTACCATCTTCTTTCTCCATGAGAGACAAATTGGCTATGCAACTCCTTTCCAGACCTGTCATGTGAGAAGACAAACTAAATAAACATAACAGTAGTTTATCTGAAAATGCACATTCTTCATTAAAATCTGCCTTCTTCAGTATCATGCTCTAATACATCAGCAAATCTGACTGTTAATCAGCAGCTGTGGTTGTAGGCTACTGATGAATACAAAACTGCTCTTTGCTTGTAGATAGTGATCAAAATCAAAAGGGGTTATTTTATTTTGTTTGTTTTGGTTTTCATATGAGCTCATAATTGCTAACTCCCCTGAGGAAAAGCAAATGAGCTTGACCATATGTTAAAGTTCACAACTGGTATCAGCCAAACTTACCAAATTTCATATAGCAAAAGCATTCTTATGTCCTCACTAAAGAGTAGTTAAGATGTTCAAAGGCATAAAAATTATGTGTGTACAGAGTTAATTTTTCAAACATTTATTTAAAAATGTCAAAGAACCAGACCAATTTTAGCTAATGAAATATTCATTTCAACTTCATAGTTGTGTTATGTCACAAGTGCCTCACCAGATTTACTCATTTTTCCCTTCTTACAAAAGAATTCTCTTGTAAAACAGTAAACAGAAACATAATCCTTTGCCTTTCACTCCAATGTTCAAGCCACTAGCTCAGGCTTCCAGTTCAAAGGTTTCAGCAATCTCTGTGGAAAACATTACCTGTATTCAACAGGCCATATTCTCCCACATTCTCATCAGATTTTGAAAGACAGGAATATGAAATGGGGAAGTAGTTGGAAGCTATTGTATAAAAATCATTCTAGGAATCCCTGCCCCGAACAGCCACAGCTATACAACATGGATCACACAGGTGACAGTGGCTGTTCTTTGACAGTATGAGTGCAACTACAGGTATTTTACCAGTAAATCAAGAAAACAATGTCCAAATCAGTTTGTTCAGTAAGAATTACCATGATACATAGAAATCCATTTTTGAATGCCAACATCTGGTAAAAAAGTGATTCTGAAGGTCTGTTTTCCCTTATTTATTCAGACTAAACAGTACCATTGATGAGATTATTCATGGGGGAAAAAAATTTGCAATAAATAAAGGTGAAGGAGTTTGACTGTAACTGTACCACTAGGAGGTCTTTATAATCCTCAATTCTGTATTTCTTACTTGTTGCATGTTTTATTCAAGGCATAAACATTTGTGACTCTCAAAGGTAAGCTGAACCAGAGTAAGTCAATCTCTGTTAGTGGGGAGGCTGAATGAGTCTCAGTGACAATTCATTAGACCGGTAATGCAGTATAGCTGTTTACAACAGAGTATCCTAGACAAATACTCCATTTCCAAATATCACTTAATCCCGTAATCCTTTTTTTTTTTTTAATGCTGAAAGCATACAATCTTTGATTTACTCAAAAGTATTCATTTCTATCTCTCTACTCTTTTTTTTTCTGAAATATGGAAGTCCCTTCTTGCAGATCTGATTCCTTTTGCATTAGTTTCTATATTAGAGCATTTGCTGTATGAAACTGAACGAACTTCCTATTCTAAATCTGGATAATCTTATTTCAAACACTGTAAATGTTAACTGGGAGTGAAAGATGACCTCTTAATGGCAACCGCTTCAACAACATTGAAAAGAAGAGTTGGTTTAAAAGTAACTTTTGAACCCTTTTAAAAAATTATGTAAAAAAAAAAAAGCATTCAGGTAAATCTAGACATGAGCAAAGGTCACAGAAACATGGGTCCAGAGCCAAACTGCCTTGCCAAGTGTCAAAAGAATTATTACTCAGCTGAGGGCAACTTTCTGTTCCAAAAGGGGGTTCAAAGCAGAAAGATTTGAAGCAATCACAAGAGAAGGAAATGTTTAATGAGCAATAACCAGGCAAGTTGTGCAACCTCCACATTTGTGTTAGATATCCAAAACTCATTTTTCAGTCCAGATGTTTACATGCACTTACCAGTCAAGGAATAGAAAATATTCTTGGAAACCAGAAGAAGGGAAGGTAAAACTTCATTTTTTCTGCTATTCGAAATTAATACAAAATTTCAACCATCCTTGTAGCATTTTTGCTGAACTGTAATGGGGTTATGGGCATTCAGAGAGATTTGGATTTCATTGCTCATCTCCTAGGATTGTAAGGGGATGTATCAAGTATCTGGGTTAAATTTATAGCCTTGAAGCTCAAAACACAAAAGGTGGCACCAGCCAGCCCTGAAAGTGCTTCAGCACTAGAGTTTCTGCTTCCTTGTAGTTCTGGTGGTACAGAGAGCACTAAAATGGTGTTACAGTAAATTAATCCATCCTTGTTTGTTCCAAAAGAACAAATCCTCAAAGGATTTACCTGTCATACAAAATTAACATGGAGGAACTACTAACTTCTTCAGCTATATCATTTCAACAATACCCTAGGAAATTACTTCTCTGCGGTAAATTCCAGTTCTATCGGAGGTTCCATTTCACAGATGAAATTAGCACCGATGAGGCTGTATCTCCCTCCAGATTGATTAGAGAAATATAGAGGAGGAAAATACATCCTTGGCTGCCCTCTTCAAAGGTCTGCTTGGTTACAGCACACAGCAGACAAGACAAACTTTTCCTTGAACCTGCTCTCTTTTAAATGCACAAGTCACAGAGGGTAAAATGCGATATTGATATCCAGAAACAAAAGCATCAGGCTACCACTACCAGAAGATGATCTCACACATGCAAATCAGCAAGAAAGCTGTCTTTAGGTGCTTTCAGATTAAATCAAGTTCATGGATAAAGACGACTTTGTTTATCATAGTGATTACTACAGAAAAACAAGATGAGCTGAACGTGTTTCTTGCCAAAGGCAATAATAAGGTATATTTTCTACAAAGCTGTATAATACTTAAAATAACAACTGAGAAAGCTCCTGGTCTGTTTTGCAGAGAAAGAATGCTCAAAGGGAAAATAGATGCATGAATGCAGCCTGCATGATTCAGCACCTTCCCTTTTGGGGGTTAAACTGGGAAGTCAGTTTTACATGTAGTTGCTTTACCAGCTGTTGAAAAGCATTGTTTTGAAATATTCCTCCCTCTACCAGCAAAGTATTGAGCCACTCCAAATTCATTTAATAATATTTCATTTTTTCCTCTAACACAAATGGTTGCTGCAGAAATTGTTTATAATTCACTCATGAAGTCAGGTGTGAAAGTCAAAGCCAGCTCAGCATGGCCACAACATTTAGCTATCAACTAGTAGTAACCTTTACACCTTATAGAAGTTAATTTCAGCCAAAGGCCACAAGCTCTTAAAGTAAGTCTCCCTAGAGCAACACACAGCTTCTTCTAATGACTAAAGAGAGAGAAGGGCTAAAAGTACAGGAAATAACAAAGGAAAGTGGTACGACTGCTCAAATGCACAGAAAGGGCAGATGGAAGTAGTCTATACACTTTGTAATTGTCCCCAGAGGATGAACATTACTGTAGTGGTACTGACCAGAAATCACTGAGTTGATTAACCTGATTTTCTTATGTTGAATAAGAGCATTCATGAACCAGTCTTCATCAGGGATGGATGAATAACAGTATCGTAAATCTTCCAGTTAGATTTTTAGAATCACACTAAAATGATTATTCCCCAGGAAGAGGGATTTTTTCAATAAAAATGATATAATATGTAGTAGCGTAACAGCATCACCAAACAAATCAGAGCCAGTTATCATCCAAAACCTCATCTGAAATTTCTTATAAGTAACAAATTCACAAAGGGCTTGTAAACCCATGGAGCCTGTTGAGATTGGCTTGTGATGAGTTAAGTTCTCTGCAACGAAATGAGGATCCACAGATCTACCTCTTGGAAAGAATGTGGCAGACAGTTCACTTTTCTCCTCATTTCTCTTTGCTTTTAAGAAAGCAAAGTTTTATATACAGCTGCACAGTCCCAAGAACATGGAGGTCAATATAATTTTCGTTTTTTCCTATGATCATCCTAACATGCAATGGAAAAGGGTATTTTTCCAGATGCTAACTATCAATGTTGTGCTTGTACATATACCTATCTCATTTTATTTAAAAAAAAAGCAAAAAAAAGGGGGGGGGGGGAATAAAAATAACTTTAAAACAAAACAAAACAAAAAAACCCAACTAAACACCCAAACAAACAAAAGCCAAAACCCAGGATATACAGTAACAGAAGTGTATGTGAATAGTTTGGTTTTGCCTTTCAGAACCTGGATGGAAATTAGACTAGAGTCTGGCTTGTACTCAGAACACCCACTCAACAAAAGAGGTTTACAACAGTCAAACAATCCACCTAACAGCAAGAGGCATGTTGTAAAAGAGGAGTTTGTGTTACGTGACAGCCAAGATTTTCAGCAAAACAGCTTTTAAACAAGGGCGCCTGCTGGAGAGGATTCCGAACTATCTTTTCTCTTAAAAGGCTAAACAAATTTTAAAGATAGTAAAATAGTTTTAATTAAAAATATTACCATGCATTTCCCAAGGTAAAATTTGTTTCATTTTAGGTATAAAAAAGATGAAACCAATTAAAATCACTCACTTTCCTGAATTTGTGTCTGTTGGGGTAAAAGCACATGCAATCTAGGTAAAATATCCTGGGAAGTACACAGACAAGTATACCTTATCAAAAGACACTGATGATTACAGCACACAGTCTGCAGAGAGAGTTCTCCCTTTCTGTGAGTCAGTTACAATACAAAAATAATTGTAAAGCTGTACTTAGGTACAACTGATGCTAAAAGAAGTTCTTAGAGCTAATTAATACTGACATGACATCCTGCCAGACTCTCCAGTGGTATTAAAACAGTGGAAACAAGAAGTAGTCTTTGAGGATTTGGCCCAAGAGTTCTACAGTAATACTTCCATTGAAAAGCTTCCTATTAAAATATTCTCTACCACATATCAAACAGTAATGCTGTACGTCAGCATAGTACAGCAAAGAAGTCTGATATTTCTCTTTTCTGGGTAAATATTATATCAACATGTAGTTAATACCTCACATTGCCAGCTCTTCTGAGCTAACATCTATTTACTACTGTTTACTCCCATTAGCCTTGAAAAGATGGAAAGGAAATAGACTCTTGCTTCTTTCGTATCCTGAAAGAAAACAATCTGCTAATTTTCCCTTGGAGGGCAAATAATGACATTCTGGGTAACACCATTGCACAAACATTACTGAAGGCAACAACCAGGCATAAAAAGCCTTTATTGTTAGTGATTAAGTGTCATCAAGATTAACTTTGAAACTCAATATCTTGTAGAGATGGTGATAAGAAATGGCATTTTTACATTTTACACCAGACATCTAACCATTAAAAGTTATAGAGCCACTTGAACAATTCACTATACAAAGGCACACAAAAAAACATTTTTGGACCAGAACAGCAGCTCCTGTTTAGTGAACTTTTAATATCAACTATTTTCAACTGCAAGGAGAGATCTACAGAAAGATCAAGTAAAATGCCAGTAGTACATCTCTCCACCCTTCAGTTATACGTATTTGAATTATCAGCTTTAATTGTTCCTCTGAATTTTACTTCCATATTAATCTTTCACAGTTACACTTTTAATAATTTCTTTATCATCAGTTGAAACTGCTCAGGATCCACATCATGATCACTCAGTTTGGGGGGAGAGGCATTCTTTCTACATTTATGGGGGGGAGTCTGGAAGCCTGCACAACCCAAGGGAACCAGTGTTTCTGCTCAATCCTTCATGAATTCCAAAACTAGCAGCAGACACATGCTATCTTTTTTAATAGCAGTGAATAAAATTGCAAATGAATAGTCAGCACTGAAACAGCAGTGTAAGTGGACTCAAATGTCAGACAGAGATTTATAAGCATAGCTGCAGCTACTGCACAAACTCCTAATCTAGGTATTTAGCCACTAAAGAAGATTTCCATGGTGGAATGTGCAGTCAGGATAGGAGAGAGATTTAAAATATGAAGAGATTCAGACAGTTGAGATTATTCTGTAAAGCAGCGAGCTATCTCTGTTTCCTCTCCATCTATTTCTGCCAAGAATGCATAAGCTTTGCTAACACTGGGATTATTCCACTTAGACTACTGTTTCCTTCAGGTTAATAAAGTGTAGATCTTGCAAGCCAAATCCTTTCAGGTAGGTTTCCTGCTACATTTAATTGTATTTGACAGTAATATGGAAATACAAGGGTGAAGCCTACTTTATATTTGCAGTAACAGAAGAGTAGGACATGGACAAAATACATTGGAAGGAAACACTTTAAATCATGATCTTCAAAATCAAAGGAAGAAGTAAGGAAATGCGAAATAAAAATTAAAAACTTTTGATTCCAAGAGAAGCAAATAATCCAAACAACTAAAACACAGAGACTCCCGTTAAATTTCAGGGCAACAGAGATTTTCAATTACAAAGCTTACATGGGACTGGCAGAGCAATTTGTTAGAAACTTAAGACTGGCAGTTACATCTGTGATTTTTTCCTGCTAGAGTTTTACTAGCAAAAAATTTATGAGATACAAAAATTCTTCCCTCACTTATCCATAAAAACAGAACACCACAAATACTATAGATGTATAGGCAAAGTTGTTTGGGGTTTACTTGCATTGTTTTTTTTTTAATTTATTTGTGTACAGATGAACATCTGTACAAATGTTTTTCCTTAAAATTTAAGAAATAGTCAACTTTGGTAAATACTAGTGTTTCAGTTAAATGAATTTTCTCCTTAGTGATTCTAGACTGTTTTCAAAAACAGGTGCTGTGTATAATCTAAGATAATAATTTTAGAATATTCATATAAGGCTCAGTCAGGCAAGGCCTGTATTGCTATAGGGAATGTTTTCTGGTTATGGTTCTGCTAATTTAAAATTGATCCAACAGAAAAGGAGATGTTTGCCTGCAGGATTTGTTTTTTTTATTTTCCTCTCTCAGTAAAAAATCATATTTTTCTTTCGCAGATAGAGAATTTGCATTGATTTCAATGAAACTGTCTAGCAGCACCCTGCCTCCACCACGGCCAAACCAGTCACTTAAGAGAAAGTATAAGAACAAAGCAAGTATAAGCCTATTTTCATCTCAGCTACGATCTCAGCTCTTTGGATCTGTGCCTTCCTATGGTTTAATTATGTACATTTTGAAGAAATATGGCCCTTTTTTTCCCTTTTAATTTTTGATATATTTTACTGTAATTTGAGGATCTCCAATTCTTGGTATGGAAGGGATAGTAGCTAACTCCTCTATTCATGTGCTCTCCATTCCATTCATGATTTCATGAACTTCATCAGCCTCTCAGAGGAATGAGCAGAAATACAACCTACAACTCCCCGCTCCCTCACCAAAAATAAAATAATAATAATAAAAAAATACTTTACCACTGACTTCCCTACTGGTTGATAGGTTCTAATGGGTTTTTTCCACTGCACATACAGTGACTGGTCATTTTGCTGTACCTGCATGTTTGACATTTCTTATACTGCAGGACATTTACTTCTCATTGGGAAGAATAAAACCAAAAGCTGTAACAACAAAGTCAAAATCCCTCTTCAGACAGATGCCAGCATCACAAACCAATTCATGTGCACAGAACAGCCAAAAGATATACTCCCTCAAAATCTTTCAACACGAAGTAACTTAATAAACATGTTTCTTCCCATTTTACAATTACAGTAGCAATTTCCCAACATCCCAGGTGCCCGTCTCCTCATGCATTTTCTTCTCCATCCGTAATTTAAACCACAGAAGCCCAGGTTTTGAAGTTCCTACCCCTCCAGATGTGGCTTTCTTACCTTTTTCTTACTCCCACTCTCTTTCTTTTTACTCACCCCACCACACTCCTTGTAATTATTAGAAGCAAAGGCAAAAGCAATTGAGCTTTCCTGAACTCCTCCACTTTTCCCCTCTATGTGTACTCGGCTGCATATAATATTTTCCCCTGTCAACCATCAGAAAGAACACACAGAGAATTCCAACCCTCTGTCTGAATGGAGAGCAAAGTACAAGCAGGGGTTCACACCTCAAGCACACAGTGCTGAGGAATTGTTAAGGGACATCTCTATGTACATCACAACTCTCAGTTAGGGATACAAGAAAGGTGAGGTCAGAAAAAGAACACTGTAATGAATAAAGGCATCCACCTTTCCCAGAGGTTCCCTTTCAACTTGTGCTTTCTGAGTCAGCTGAAAAAAGTCGTAATGAATATAATGAGCTAGCTCCTTGAAAGTCTTTTCTACCTCACTTTAAGACACTTTTATTTATGAAATGAAACATTATCTTCAGTTGCACTAAGGAGAACTATGCCAAGTGTTTAAGCTGCCTGTATCTTTTGATCATTCTCAAAATTGAGGAAGAGGAGAGTCACGTATTTCAAATCACCTTATTTCACCACAAGAGCTTTTCTCTTTCATTATTCCATGTGCCTTCCAAACCAAATCTATCAGCAGGGTATGACACCGCAGTCTAACAGACATTCTTCGTACAAATAGTATTCCTTAGAAAAACCTGCAAAAGCAAGCGCGCACACACACACAAATATGGGATTGCCACAAGGTTGTATGCTTGTGCCATTCCTGTTTATGCCTGATATGAGAAAGGTAGGTATATAAAAATGCTATACAGTGTTTTGAGAGAATATACTGCTAAGACATTAGCAATAAGCATTAGCAGATGCCTTAGACTCATTGAGAACAATCTATGTGTTTGCCTGGACACATAGAGTGGTTAGGCAGAATGAGGATATAGAGGCATCCCCTACAGAAATACTTTGCAACTGTTGGCCAACTGAAAGCACAAGCGACTTCCAAGCTGTGACTACAAATTGCACTGCAGCATGTTCTTCACTTTGGAAAAACATAGTTACAGTAGGAGAACACAAGAAGAACATAATGAATGCAACAGGAGCACTTACAGATAATTTCCAGTGGCTTCTGCCAGTTCCAAGAAAACAGAGTTAAAGTTATGTGCTCGTATACTTAACTCTTCATCTCCTCATCATGCATTTGCTGAACTCATTACCCTGGGAAATCACATGGTGTTAACCCACAGCCTTAAACATTTTCATTTATGCAAAATTTTAGTTAAATTTACAGTTTTTAATTGCAAGTGGAAAAAAATACCCTTTCTCATCAAGAATCAAATGTGTTTTCAGGGTAATTTTTTTGCTATGTAGGGAACAAGGTGTCAAGACACAAAGGGCAGAACTTTACTTCAAAGGTGAGTACTTTATACTTACAGCTGTTCAAGCGAACAGTTAAGCAACATCCAATAAACTTGTTTCTTCTTCATGAAGATAAGTATTAGCATTGCTTATTTTTGCCCTTAAAAGTTACTATA
>NW_009612684.1:0-13357 GCF_000690535.1 Cariama cristata | reverse complement strand
GGAATGCAACTTTTGGACAAATCAGTTGAAAATCATTGAACTATCAATGGAAAAAAGTGATTTTTTAAAAACAATGTAGGTTTTCATATACAAAAGAACTTCCACAAAACAGTCTTTTAAACCTCAGTCTTTGTGGACACTGTGTCAGAGAAGACATATGGAGATGGCAAAACAGAAGAAATCACTCAAAACAAAGTACCTGTAAATGATTGAATATGAAATGCTACTGTATGTTTTTTCTTTACTGTTGTGTATTAGCCATACATTTATGTAAGAGTCACATTATATCCAAGCATGAACAAAACTCTCTGGTGATTTCCATTGTGCCTACAGGGTCAAAAATGACCACACCTATATAGTAGTTATTATTCAGTGGTAGACCCCTTTTGAGAGTAGTTTATCACTTCACATACTGCTTTGCTCTCATTTAATCTCATTTAAAATAGCTTTTCATATCAGTGGTAATTTTCTCCCCTCTCATGGAACACAAATTCATTGTCAGATTTTTTACATTTTTTATTTAGATAGTCTTAGTGTTTTTAATGAAAAGACTTACCCTATGCTTGGAAATGTCACTACTTGAGAAAAGAACTGAAGCTGGTGAGTGAGCATGCCATCTTGTCCTTTTACTTATTTGGAGAAGAACACTCATCATCAAGCCCCAGAGGCTGAATACTGTTTTCCATAGTGAGACAATACTTTGCCAACAAATACTTCTCTAGGTTCACTAAGAATTATAAGCCTTCTGAGACTGTAATTCCTCTGATTTCTCCGTGCTAGAGACAATTCAAGCAGCAGTTCTGAAAACAAGATTCTCTCACTTTGTACTATATATTTTTATTTCAATTGACTTGCTACCATTCATATGAAGAAGAAATACGTTGTTCTCCGCATTTCCATCCACTTGTGTTTGGGTCTGCCTCAAATTTAGAGGGTTCTAATAGCTGGTTTTAATATACTTTTGGGAAAAAATATAATTAACACATATAGCCCAGCTTGAAATCACACAAATGTAGATCCCAGCAGGCATTTTGGCAGGATTTAGGACAAACTGGAGAAGAAAAACGGACAAGGCTTCAATTGTTGATTTTAATTGCAGACGAAACAGAAACTGTTAACACCCTTACACACTATTTAATTTTTTATTTTTTTCTTGAAGAATGTGAGATCATTTGCCCAACGTATTTCTTCATTAAGACATCACAATATCAGCTTGTTGATTTCCATTTCCTAGGTACACTGAATAGATGATAGAACTGTTCAGATTATATTGCAAATCAGTGTGAAGACTCTGTCCTGGAATCTAAGTGCCATCACAACAGATCTAGTTCCTCTGCTCATTGGTCTAAAAGGCATGTGATTTAAGCTTCACTTAATTTTATTCTTTTTAATCCATTCCCTGCCCTATATATACTTACAAGCAGAACATAAAATTGTGCAGAGGAATCTCTTTCTCTGTCAGTCACATATCTGACTCTACAAATAATGCATCTTCTGTAAGGGAGTGACATAGATAGAAAAATGTGGGAAATTATATACTCCATCTGTATCTGTTGGTAGGATATGGCAAAACAATGCTGAGTTTCCTTTCCCTGAAGGGAAGGTGAGAGTGACAGTCAATGGAAGCTCCTCCAGCTTCCTTCCTTGAGAGATCCTCCTGTACCTGTCATAATTCTGGTATTTCTCAGTTCTTCTAAATACTCTTGGTGACCATATCACTCTTAATACTGTCATCAAAATGACAGCAGTAAGACACAGGCACAGTTGGTAGCATAGTATCCAATTCAAGTTATTTCCTTATCATGAATGGCTTTATTACCAACTCTGTTATTTATTTATTTATTGCCACCTCCCCTCCCCCTAAGATGAGAAAGAATTCATGTGAGACTAAATGACCAATTTTAGTACATAGCTTCTATTTTTTCACAGAAGGGAATTGGAACAAACCTAAAATATTTGTGTGCAAAGCTACAGTGTCTTTTAAGATATCTGAGTAGGACTGGTCAAAAACTGTCCATTGAAAATTCAAAGAAAAAGAAAAATACTTCAAAGTTTTTCAGAACATGTTTATAATTTCTTTGGATGTTTGAGTTTGACTCTAACCCATGCATTATCAGCTAAGAGTTTTCAATTTGCTTTGAAAAAAGAAAGACCTCAGTGCCCAGTTCTTTCTTCTACCCAGAAGAAAGTCTGGAAGAAAATGTCTGGAATTGGCTAACCATTTCAGCTTAGCCATTTGTCACCATTTATCCCATTTGCTGAGATATGACTGTACCAACTTTAACATAAAAATATGGAAGAATAAATATTTCTCGTTTAGCAAATTAACAGAAATTTATTACTCAGAGGACAATTTTACTCCAAAGAAATGTGTGGAAATCCGACTATTGTCTTTGAAGGAAGAAGTATCTGATAAACTGCATATGTTTATGCCACATGCTGTAACACCACCTCTAGCAGCTGAGGTAAGAAATATATTTTCAACCAGATTGTTCAATATCAGCAGCTCCCGTACTCCTACAGCGTACTTCCAAATACACACACGCACTTCCCTGAAAGGTGCCTGCCAGTTGTGTCTTCTGCACAGGAAAGTCGTCCCAAGATTATCTCTGGTTGCAAGCACTGTGAAAGAGTTAAATTCAAAGACTCATTTTCCATAAAATTAAACATCTGTGATCCCTACAATAGTATTATTCACTTGGCACTTATTCACACACCGTAACTATGTACTGAGAGTGATTCTGCTGTTAGGTTATGAAACCTGGGCCAGTATGCTTAGTTGTTTATGTGTTATACCTTGTAGACCACAGTAAGAAGACCAAGAAAAATTTTGGTCAAAGACAAAATCACAAAAGAAAGGGGAAGAAATGTTATATAACTCTCTTCTTTTTGTAATGCAGAGGATATAGGGAAATCTAAAGAGAGGTCAGGTATCCAAGAAGAAAAATCGTAAGACAGACAAAAAAAATTAATTTATCTGTTTGTGGTTAGAAAGTGGTCAAGCAGAAAAAGACCTGGCGGTGACGGTTGACAGCTGGCTGAACAGGAGCCAGCAGTGTGCCCAGGTACCCAAGAAGGCCAATGGCATCCTGGCCTGTATCAGGAATAGTGTGGCCAGCAGGACTAGGGAAGTGATCATCCCTTTGTACTCTGCGCTGGTGAGGCCACACCTCGAGTACTGTGTTCAGTTCCGGGCCCCTCACTGCAAGAAGGACATTGAGGTGCTGGAGCGAGTCCAGCGAAGGGTAACAAAGCTGGTGAAGGGTCTGGAGAAAAAATCTTATGGGGAGCTGCTGAGGGAGCTGGGATTGTTTAGTGTGGAGAAGAGGAGGCTGAGGGGAGACCTGATCACTTTCTACAACTACATGAAAGGAGGTTGTAGTGAAGCGGGGATCAGCCTCTTCTCCCAGGCAACTAGTGACAGGACAAGAGGGCATAGTCTCAAACTGTGCCAGGGGAAGTTCAGGCTAGAAATGAGGAGGTGTTTCTTCACAGAAGGGGTTGATAGGCCTTGGAATGGGCTGCTCAGGGAGGTGGTGGAGTCCCCATCCCTGGAGGTGTTTAAGAAACGACTGGATGTGGCACTTCCTACAAAATGAACCTCAAAAATAAATAGCACTAAAACCACGAAAACAGAATCCAAAACAAACAGAAGAAAACTAAACTAGGACTCTTACTCCAGAACAGGTAAACTGGACTTTGACTGTTTATTTAACAGTTAGTAAAAATAAGTCCTATATTTAGGTATGGTTCATTAACACTGTGGCAATTAGATAACTCCTGTGGTAAAGCAAGATTTTAATTGCAATTAATACATGAATAACAATATATTGCAGTGTCAACTGTGTTAATGATTTATACAACACTTAAGTCCTGGTTCATGAGAGGGACCATGACAGACTGGAGAAATGGTCTGACAGAAATTTCATGCAATTTAATAAAAGGAAGTGCAAAATCCTGCACCTGGGGAGAAATAATCCTGTGTATCAACGTTTGCCAGAGAATGACCAGCTGGAAACAGGCTTTGCGGAAAAGAATATAGACGTACTGGTGGACACCAAGTTAAACACAAGCCAATAAAGTGTCCTTGTGGCAAATAAGGCAAGTCCTAGGCTGCACTGCGAGGAGTGTTGCGAGCAATCAAGGGAGGTGATCCTTGCCCTCTACTCAGCACTGGTGAGGCCATACTTGGAACACTGTGTCCAGTTCTGGGTACGAAAGAGTTACGGACGTACTGAAGAAAGTGCAACGATGGTCCGCTAAGATGATGAAGGGACTGGAGGAAAGGCTGAGAGAGCTGAGACTGCTCAGCTTGAAGAAGAAAAGGCTCATGGGAGATCTCTTCAATGTATATAAATACCTGAAGGGAAGCTCCTTCCCATGGGGCCCAGTGACAGGATCAGCAGCATAAACTGAAATAGATGAGGTTCTGTTTGAACATCAGGAAACACTTTTTCACTGTGAGGGTGACTGAGTACTGACACAGGTCGCCCAGAGAGGTTGTGGAATCTCCATCCCTGGAGATATGAAAAAGCTATCTGGACATGGTCCTGAGTAACAAGCTCTAAGTCACCTTGCTTGAGCAGGGGCCGTTGGACAAGATGACCTCCAGAAGTCCCTTCCAGCTTTGACCATTCTGTGACTGTATGATTCTGTGATAAGATAATGGTTCAGTCAATATAAAGTGGAGACATCCACATAGTAACAAAGCTATGCACTCTTTTCTCTGATGGTAAGGTACGCCAACCTTATCCTAATACTAGGCAGCTTAAATATGAATATATCCATTCCTGAATCAGAACTGAAAAATCCCAATTCATTGATGCAATATTTATGGATCAAGATGTTTTGAGGAAGCTGACCAAATATCTACATTTTCTGAAACAACTGTCAAAGATTTTCAACTGAACCATGGAGGAAATACAAACAACATTCAGGGTGTTATTTATGGATTCATGTAGATCTATGTGTTGGGTTAGTAAGGCTCATCTCTTCTGAAGCATCTCTTGTGAACCATCTCACTGTGTAAAAACATTAAGAAGTGCAAGAACAGTCTGGTCCACTGTAGATCTATCACTGTTATACTGATAAAGAGGGAAAAAAAAAAAAAACCAACATAAAGGTATCTAACGTAAAGGTATCTAATTATCAGCATCTAAACCAATGAGAAGATTTTGAGAAATGGGCTGTTAAGATAGGAGGATGAACAGATATAGGTCAAAATTTTTAAGATCACTTTTAAAATGCCTAGCTTTGCCTACTGGCACCACTGCAGGAGAAACTATGCCTTTGTTTTTCTGTCTCTTTCAGGCACAATATAGTCTTCTGATTTTTACTTAGGGTTGGCAGTTGGTTCCACCACTCATACTGGGTGTCTGCCCATTAGCAGTAAGGCCATCTCTAACTTTGTCATCGGGGTTGATTTGAGAATAGCAACATTTTTGACACCCATCTATGCTTTCACTACTGGGACCTTTTATTAAAACAAGATATTAAAAAAGTCTCAAAAAATAAATCATAAGTATTAAATTCCATAAACACGCAAGGAAAGTTGAGCCAACGATAAAAGGAGCACTAATGCTAGCTTCCATAAATTCCCCTTGGTCATTGCCTGGCTGAAGTAAAAATATCCTTCTCGCAGTACAAATTCTTCCTGATCCCTAGCAGCTTTCAGTGATGCCAAACACACCCCTTATTTAGGCTAAGAGGGGAAGAGGGGTTGACAGTTGTCTCCTGCTTTTGTGTTTCCTTTTAACTTCATCTTCAAGCTTGGCAAAACAGCAGCAGTGCCAAGCTCTTGTTTCTTCACAACTACAAACCTGGTTGTCAAGCTCAGGGAAATTCAGTCTGAGTGGCTTGGGGTTCTTTTTGACCACCACCTCAGAGGTAATTACACAACAAAAAAGTTATAGTGGTAGGCACCAGGCTCGTAAGAGGAAGATATATTTCCCAGTTCACACAGACAAAATTGTGTTGTGAACATTTGCAGATTGGTTACTGTTATATGCTGAAAGATCCCAAATTCTTACAACACTAGGCACTTTGTGAACTTTTCTCATTTTCTAGGTTAAAGAGTTCTCTGCACTGGAGAGAAGAAGTGCATGTGTACAGATGAGTCAGGAGAGCAAAGTCGCATTTAGTCACCACCCAGTAAAACCGATCAAAGCTCAAACTTCATCCCATAGGTATGTGCTCTTCTTATTCTATATGTTCCTCCATTTTCCCCTTTCTTTTTTAAGTATCATTTAGATCTGCTAACATAAATTTTGACCATGAGACAAGAAAGGTCCTCTCAGCTGAATTGAGAGCTCAGTATTTCAGGACAGCAGACTAGAAACAACTTTTACCACCTCTAACTGAAAATAGACCCATGATCAGAGAAGAATTTTGATATTGCAAAAAATTTGTGGTACAATCCAAAGGATGTCACAAAGTCTGTGAAATTAATTAATGGTTTCACCCCACTAGCACTGCAATTTAAATAAATTAAATAATTTTATTATTTTATTCAATCTTTTCTCATATTAAACAGAAAATTTCCACAGGTCTAGATTCCGTCCTTGCATGACAGCTGAATTACGGTATTCTCCAGGAAGGAACACCAGAAAAGAAAGAATAGTAGATAAATCAGTTTCATAATTAAGCAGTTTATTCAGTAGTTTCTTTAACTTTACCTAGCACTGTGAAAGTCAACATTAATTCACTAGGTTCAGTATTTTCTGGGAACTGTGTAAAACTCATCAGCAGATACTCCATCATATTTATACCAAACAGTGTAGTTAAAAGTATATAGCAGATCAAATATACCCCAACAGAAGAACAGTAGCCACAAGTTATGATGGGTTAGAATGGCCATTGGCCAACTAAATTTGCCATAAATTTCAACTGACAGATTTTCAAATGCTGAACAAATGTAGTTACCTTAAGTTATACTTGAACTGCATTGCGTATGTACAGATATATCTTTCAGCTCATCACCCATGATCTATAACAGTAACACTATTTAGTGCATACAATCAGCATCATTCAAACTAAAGAAACACCCAACCTCAGCTTAAACGTCCTCTGATATTTAGACTGTATCCCACAATAGTGAATGTCTGCAAGTACAAAAGCTAACGTATTTTTCAAGTGCTACCAGACTTACACATATTTTACCTACTAGACAAAATAAGTTCTTCACATCCACAAGCAGTTGAAGGGATTTTGTTCTCTAGTCAAGAGATCTTATCTATATGATTTTGTCACTATCAGTACTACTTGTGAATTGGTAACCAAGATGTTTGCATACATACATGGTCCTTTCCATTTTAAAAGTACTAGAAATACCAAATACACCTTCCCCTACCGGAGGATGACTTAACAGTTTAGAGATGTTTGTTGTAATATCATATGTTTAGTGCACTGATGAGACCACTTAACTCAGTTTTGACATCTGTATTTCAAAATAGACATGGAAACTTTGAAAAAGATTCTGAGTGAATTACAAAAATAATATAAGGAATTAAGGAAATATTTTGCATCATGATAGATGCTTTCAGAAACCTAGTTTAAAAGTGAAATAAAAATAGATTGTTTAAATTCAATTAGAAATGTCTTCCTAAGTTTCAACAGTAGTGTGGCCATTTAGGGCTGGGCCAGCACTTAAAAGTAGATAGCTCTCTAAAGTGACAAAAAAATTCATAACAATATCTAACAATATCATCAACAGAAGTCTGGGCATTGTGGACTGGAAATTATCAGACAATATTCATTACTATTTTATAAAGCTAATTGATTATTATAATTTATTACCTAAGTATGTAACATGGTGAGTAATTTTTAAAAATAAATTTGAGGTTGTCACTTATCATTAGTATAAATTCAAAACACGTAATTTTAATTTTTATTTTTATTTTGTTAATTTTTTATAAGTAATGGACATTTCAAAACAAAAAGCTGTTGTAAAATGGAACAATTGAATTTGTTCTGAAAATCTTGAAATATGCTTAGAACTTGATCAAAAATTTATAGAAACGGAGTTTTTCTTGTTTCAGTCTTGATGAATCTACATATTCTCACAAGAAAAAGAAAAAGTAGCATATATACTGTTCAAAAACTCCCGAACAGTTGTAACCATGACCACCCAAAATGAAAAAGCGTGTGCTTTCTGGTGATAAGCATCTGAAAAAGACATTCAGAAGTAAAAGTTCTGTTTTCTTCCCTGCAAGCCAGGCAGAAACAAGACTAAAGCATCAACTTAGCAATGACTCCCCTGGCTAGGTTACACCACTGAACTCTACGGTGCTTACAGTATGGAAGAGAATTCTCCATTGACAGAAACATCTGAACATACTCAAGCATGCTTTATACTGATATTACCTCTTGACTGCAGTCCAGAGTTAAAAGGTTTTGTCCATCAGAGCATAACTGTGAGTAACTCCGAACGACAAGTTTCTGTAGTATCTTATCCAAATGTGTTAGAAACCTACTACTATATTCTGGTTTTATCTCTCACAATTGCTACAGAATTGAAGGAGAAAGAAGAAGTGCCTGATGAGAAGAAATTGCCTTGGGTGACCCATATTTTTAACAGCAAGAGGTAATTCTCTGCCTTGAGCTGCGCCTCCAGCTGAAGAAAGCATTGTTCCATGGATTAATAGTCATTCATTACAGCTTTAATCTAGCTAACAAAGTTGGAATAGTTGTAAAGTTTGCAGAAAGACTTAAATGCAGTCTCTAGATGTCTACCAGACATTCTTGGTATTTTACCTCAAATTCTATCTCGTGCCAAAACCCCTCAACACTCTCATATCTTCCCTATGACTGTAGTACATCCTGTCTTCGAAACGTAGCAGAGATCTGCCCACACATTTAACACATAGAAAGGTCTGTAATGCTCCACCCAAAAGCCAATGTTAGCAGAAACATCCTGTTCAATTTCCAATGTAGGTTGATGAAACAAACCAGATCTCAGTATCGGTCACCCCACGTCTTCCAAGACTGTATCCTAGATCTCTGCAATTGATAATATAAAATTATTATGAGATTCTTTTTCATTTGCTCACCTTTGTTGAAATCACTGGAATCCACCTATTCAATACTTTTTCCATAATCAGAACAACTGGAAACCATTTTTTTCCAAGTGGAAACTGAGAATCTCACATTCACACACTTCCACAACGGGAAGCTTAAAAAAAAAAAAAAAAAAAAAGGAAAGAAGAACATCAAATCCCAAGAGAATTGTAAGAATTGTGACAAAAATCATAACTGGTAACACTGACGTATTTTCAGGAAGACAGATTACATCCTTACTGTTTGTAGTGTCATGACTACATGCTGTTGAACAGATATCGCTATCCACAGAGCAAATAGATGATGTCTTACATAGAAAGCATAAGGAAAGTTCCAAAGCTTCGAATGTTTACATCTACCCTGCCCTTAAGGTTATTAAAGGCATGTATCCATATAAACTAAAACCAAACCAAAATTCACATAGTTTCAGACAGAGAATTATCAGAGATGTTTTCTAAGGTATTCTGTTATGATGTCATAAATAACAACAATTTTATTTGCTAATGCTACGTTATCATTAGCAGATGCTGTAACCATTAACTCTTCCTTCAAATGCCTTGCACTGAGGTCATCATCATTTTTTTAAACCATGACCTAATTTTATTTTCATTCCTGGGAGGACTGCATGGAGACATCTATCCCATGTGAAAAAAACTACATGAAACAAACAGTAAAATTATGCTATCAAGTTTTCAAGAGTCAGAAATCTACCAAAGCTAAGACTCCTACAATCTTAACTGTGCTTCCTAGTATATACATACTTATATATAAAAGACCACACTACAGTCTTTAGCTTTATGCATTTAACTTGCACTTTATTAAATCCCTAAATTACAGCATCGTGTATGACCATGCACAGTCCCATACATGTGAAATAACAGGAGTCCACAAAAAGCACTACCATAAATGGGACATGTTATTTATACAGAAGATCCTACGTAAACTGTGGTTTCACTTTCTGGAACTTCAAAGCATTTCCAAAAAAGCTGACTAAGAAACATGTAAATTCCATTTCTGCATGTCTGCCCAGACCCAACTAGAATCACCAGTTTTGTTGTAAAACTTCCTATTTTGAAGTTACAGCCCAGCCCAGCCTAGGTCGCTATTGCCAATGACAGCAAAACTGCCATACTGGGCATCTTGCCAGCACTTACTTTAATCCAACCTGTACAGATAAAAATATGCTAACACACCTTTGATACTATCCCTGTTGATTAAGTGCAAATTTCTGTCACAAATTCAGTTACAACTGAAGTGCAACTATAACATAATAACAAGGAAATAATAACATATAAAGCAGCAGCCATAAAACCGCATGAAGACTTAGGAGAAGGTATATGATTTTATTAATTTTCTGGTTTAAGTATCTAATTCCTCTATGTTAGTCATACAACCAAGTATCTGTGGTACTCGAGTAGAATTAAAAACCCTTAATGGCTTGGGTTGACAATTATTTCACCACCACTCAGACTTATTTCACAGGTCTCTCCCACCTCTGTCAGTATTGTCACATGTCATTCCCACACACCAACATTGCAGGCAGAGCAAGCAAGAAGCCATAAGCTGATCAACTTCAGTAAGAGATCAAATTCTGCTCCCAGTGGAGCTGTGCAGAAAAATATAGCTCACTTTTTTTCTTTAGCCTTTAATTCCTGTAAATGTTCCTGATTTTCTTTAAAAACCTTATGCCGAACAAACTGTAAATGATCAACGCATTACTTACAACAAATGGCCCTCCACATCTTTGGTGGGATTGCTTACTCCTGTGTTTGTGTGAGCCATGTGTAAGCTGCTCTGTGAGTTCAAGTTTTGGGGAGCATTTCCTTTGCGAGTAGGGTGAGGCAGGGAGGCTGGCTGCAGACCAGTTGCAGCTTCTAATAATGATTTTAAGAGTTTCTAGCACATCTTGGAAGTTTGCAAGGGAACTACACACTGAAGACTGACTACAGCCATCATCTGTGCATGTGTATTCTGCTTTTACTTTATGCTTAACTAAAAATGCCGCTTGACCACTGCAGAGATGCTATGCATGTCAAATACACAGACATATTCAAAGAATTGTTAGTCATATTCATAAAATAATTTGCCAGTAAGAGACATGGAGATCCATAGCCACCAAGAGCTAGAAGCCTCATCGTGAAAAATATCATTGTATACTTGCATGGCATGCCTAAAATTTCTTGGCACTCATTATTGCCTTTGTCAGAGATCAAAACGCTGGGTTTGATGGATTGTTGTTTTCACCAGTCTTTAGATTCTTACATCATAGCACTCTAATTCTTACATCATGGCACTCTAACTGAAAGTCTACTCTCACTTATATTGTCAATGATTTTGTCATTAATATTCATGGGATCAGGAAGTCACACAAACTAATCAGCCAAAAACAACACACCAAAAAAAAGAAAAATTAAAATCTCAAATGTGTTTTTGTGGAACATATACATGATTTACAGTTTTTTGTTACAATAATTCAGTTTTAAGGGTGATTCATGACTGATGAAGCCATTGGCTGCTCTTTCTATAAACTATGGCTATAAATTCTTCAGAAGAGAGAGGCAGGGAAGGAAAGGTGGTGGGGTGGCTCTGTATGTTAGGGACTGTTCTGACTGTCTAGAGATTGATGGTGGTGATGATAGGGTTGAGTGTTTACATGTAAGAATCAGGGGAAAGGCCAACAAGGCAGACATCATGGTGAGAGTCAGCTATAGACCACCCAACCAGGATGAAGGGGTAGATTAAATATTCTATAAGCAGCTGAGAAAAGTCTTACGCTCGCTAGCCCTTGTTCTCGGGGAGGGGGGAGGGGACTTCAACTTACCAGGTATCTGCTGGAAATACAACACAGTAGAAAGAAAACAGTCTAGGAGGTTCCTGGAGTATGTGGAAGAGAACTCCTGACACACCTGGTGAGGGAGCCAACAAGGGCAGGTGCCCGCTGGACCTGTTGTTCTGTGAGGTGGTGGCTACAGGAAGGCCTGGTCATAGCAATCATGAAATGAGAGAGTCCTCGATCTTTGGAGAAGTAAGGAGGGAGTCAGCAGAACTGCTACCTTGGAATTCTGGAGGGCGGACTTTGGCCTGTTCAGGAGCCTGGTTGACAGAGTCCCTTGGGAGACAGTCCTGAAGGGGATAGGAGTCCAGGAAGGCTAGACATTTGTCAAAGAGGAAATCTTAAAGGCACAGGAGCAGGTCGACCCATGTGCCAAAAAATGCACCAGAGAAGAAGACTGGCCTGGCTGAATAGAGAGCTTTGGCTGGAACTCAGGAAAAAAAGGAGAGTTTAGGACGTTTGGAAGAAGAGGCAGGCAACTCAGGAAGACAACAAGGATGTTGTGAGGCTATGTAGGGAGAAAATCAGAAGGGTCAAAGCCTAGCTAGAACTTATCCTGGCTACTGCCATGAAAGACAATAAAAACTGTTTCTATAAATACATTAGTAACAAAAAGAGGGCTAAGGAGAATCTCCATCCTTTATTGGAAACATACTGACAAAGGATGAGGAAAAGGCTGAGGTACTTAATGCCTTCTTTGCCTCAGTCTTTAGTAGCAAGACCAGTTCTCTGAGTACCCAGCCCCCTAAGCTGGAAGACAAGGATGGGGAGCAGAATGAAGCCCCCATAATCCAGAGGGAAATGGTTAGTGACCTGCTACACCACTTGGACGCACACAGGTCTATGGGTTGGATGGGATTCACCCAAGGGAGCTGGCAGAAGTGCTTGCCAAGCCATTTTCAATCATTTATCAGCAGTTCTGGCTAATCTGGGACGTCCCAGTCGACTGGAGGGTAGCGAATGGGATTCCCATCTACAAGAAGGGCCGGAAGGAGGATCCAGGTAACTACAGGCCTGTCAGTCTGAGCTCAGTGCCAGGGAAGGTTGTGGAGCAGATCTTCTTGAGTGCCATCACGCATCATATACAGGACATCCAGGTGATCAGGCCCAGTCAGCATGAGTTTGTGAAAGGCAGGTCCTGCTTGACTGACCTGATCTCTTTCTATGACAAGGTGACCCGCTTAGTGGATAAGGGAAAGGCTGCGGATGTCATCTACCTAGACTTCAGTAAAGCCCTTGACACAGTTTCCCACAGCATTCTGCTGGAGAAACTGACTGCTTATGGCTTGGATGGGCATACTTTCTGCTGGGTAAAAAACTGGCTGAATGGCCGGGCCCAAAGAGTGGTGGTCAATGGACTTAAATCCAGTTGGCAGCCAGTCACAAGTGGTGGTCCCCACGGGTTGGTATTGGGGCCAGTTCTGCTCAGTATCTTTATCACTAATCTGGATGAGGGAATTGAGTGCACCC
>NW_009612683.1:0-17317 GCF_000690535.1 Cariama cristata | reverse complement strand
AGAGACCTCTACTTTAAACTGTGCTTTTACTATACCTGTGTCAATTAGGAAGAGACTTTAAAAATGGTTTGTTTTCAGGAAGATGAGAAAATATGGTTGCTAGGCTAAGTAATCACTGTGCTGTACTTTTTCCAGATGTCCTTTGTTTGGGAAGCATTGTTTTATGGCGGGAATATTTATTGAGACACTGAGCTAGGTAACAGCCAAGGATTTGTTTTCCTAACATTTTCTCTCATTAAAGGGAATAGAATATCTCTCTCCTAATTAGGAACACTGTATTTGAAATGTCTTTGCTAGCCTAGAAAAAAATTTAATTAAATCAAAATAAATATTCCCATCCCATCATTTCATATCTATTTTTTTGCCTACATGCGTGATTTTTAGTTTGACTGTACTGTTGTACATGACTCTTTTATCTACAACTGTCCAAGTAACGTTGAGAACAGATATACTCACCACTTCAGAGCAGGTTTTTCATCCAATTTTTAAGGATAATTTGTTTCCTTAATCCAAATTCCTGATATAATTGGGCAAATTATCGTATTGTTTTGAATATTCCAGTTGCATTTTGCTTGCTTGTAGTCCTCTCCAGCTATCTTCTTCCAGTGGGTGGTTAAAAAAATGAGTACTAGTTTCAGAAATGCATTTTATTAAAATGTTAATACAATTTTCAGAATTGAAGGATACATTATGTAAATCCCAGCAGGGTTATTTTTAAAATGCCAAATGCAGATGTATTTATTAGTTTTGCATTAATTCATAATGCAAATAAGAGCGATGCTATTAATTTACAACAATCTTTTGGTTGGGGTGTTCATTATACAAGTGACCTCGTGTTGCTTAGCAGAACTGACAGAATGCCAATTTTAAGAGTTGTGTGTTTATAAAAAAAAAAATATCGTAATTTTTCAAGACAATACCCCAGATTTCTACAGTTGCTATTGAAAAGTAAGAAATGGGAGAGATTTGAGGCACTGGGGTGGGCAAATCTCTCTTGGAATTTTGTTAATGGGAATCTTTTCATTAGTCCATGTTTGTTTCTGGGTATTTTGTAGCCCTCTGAAGTGACAATGTACTGTACTGTTTTTGTACTTTTTTTTAAATGAAGTTTTATTTTCTGTTTATTCTTTTCCTATTTTCATATATGGTTGAGAACAAGCAGTGCAGTGTTTCTGTTTTGTTTTGTGTGGTTTTTTGATTTTTTTATTTCTATTCAGCAGACAACAGGTTTTAACACCCCCCTTCTCAGACCTCGTGTGATTGGAGAATGGATTGGCCGTGAGGAGAATGATGCAGACCCCCTGGCCGCTGAGATGCTGCAACCACCAATACCAAGAAATAAAAATGAGCAGTGGGACAGTGAGGATAGCAGCAGTCCTGGAGGAAGGTGGGATTTTGGAGCAGCCTAGAAATTTTATAATTTGTGAAGCAGAGCTGTCTTTATAACACCTAGTTTCTGAGAGCAGAGTAGAGGGTTTTTTTTAATTCCCATGCCATAGTGTGGCAGCGTGCGGAATGAATGGAAGACGTTAATATGTGACTTTTTTCCTGAAGCTTTTATATATGATTAACTTTATACTCATTTGCAATCCCATGGTTTTATTTCTATGTATAAAGCTAAGCATATGTTGACATGATCAGAATCCATTGTGTAATAATTTTGTGATGTATAGCTTCATTCCGATACTTCCAAGCCTTTTGTCTTTCAGCGGTTCGTAGTAGCTGTTTGTTAATCTTCTTGACACTTCAGTGATAAATCTGATTTTCTCATTTAAAGGAAAGATAGACAAGGGAAACAGTATCTACGTTCTTTTTAACAAGACTTCCTAAATTAATTTTCAGTTCTTATACATAGCATCTTGGTGTTAATAAGAATTCTTTCTCAAAGAGAAAATTGTATTCTCTGCAGTAAATAATTTCAGATGATTTATTGCACCTGACTGCGGGTGGGGGAGCACATTTGTTTGTTAGTGTGCTTGAGTTACATGGAAGAGATAATAATTTTTACAAGGAGTCCATTTTCTGTGATGTAAAGATACCTGTTTGTCACAGAAAGTGAAATATTCACAGCCTGTCTTTAAAAGGCATTCATACTTTTTTTTTTTTCCTAGTGTGAAGCTTGTGCACTGCCCCTGTTAATTGGCTTAAACACCTATGGTAGTCCCTCAGCCCTGTAGCCTTTCTCCTTGGTTATAACTAGTACTCTGACTGCAGCAGACACCTTTTTCTTCCTCTTCTAAGACGGCAGAAACTCTCTGCTTTCCTTTTGAAAAGCTCTAAGGTATTCCTCCACTATGTCCTCCATGTGCATTCTGCATTGGAATTCACCTCCCTGTCACAAAGAAACTACTCTGTCACTTACTCTACTCTTACAGGCTACATTCATTAACTTTCCTCACATGTTGGGAATGTTTGTTATCCGTGAGTACTTCATTCTTCTTTTAATTAGATTATTGTGGGCGAAGCTGCAAGTGCTGCTATTTCAAAGTAGCAGCAGCATGTAGTAATGCTCCCTCAGCCAGACGTTGGACTGGAACCAACAAAACTCAGACACTGGGTCTCTCCAGTGCAGTTCCTGGGAAAGTAATGGAGTCAGCAACTGGCACTGCAGCTTGATTACGAGGGCCTGGGTTTCTTTTTCCTTATTCAGCAGTCCAATAAAGACACTGAATAAAGATTTGTTCCATGTTGCAGAGCAAATTGAGGGTATTGTGTCCCTTCTTTCGATAGGAAGGAGCAGAAATAAGCATCTCTCTAATCTCTAGAAGGGAGCAAAGAGGTTTAGTTCTGAGTAACAAAGATGATTCAAAGCAGTGTATTTTTCTCTTTGTAGAGGGTGGTACAAGCTGTGAGAAACCTCACAGCTAATGCTATAATTAAAAAATGTGATTAATGGCTTTGAGAACAGTACTTGAGAAGTCTTGTTGAGTATCATGACAAAATCATGTTGCCTGGTGTATGAAGTAAGGAGAATATGGGGTACGTGATGTCAGGAAAGACTCATGGGACACTGATACCTCTAGTTTTTAAGTGCAGTAAGTGCTGAAGACCTGTTGAAAAATATGTATCATTAAGTGGGAATACTGATTTTCAGTGGAAATGAATAACTACTAAATTACTTGCAGCATATGGATCTACATTTGGATGACTGATTTTGTCTGAGATAATTCTTTGCTTCATTAGCATTTCATCAGCTTTTATAAGGCATTTATAAAAAGCATGTTTGCAGTCTTCTGCAGTCTTTTGCAGATTATTGCAAAATAATCATAAAATTGTAGAACTTCAAGATAGCGGTGATGCTAAAATTGATGCCACCTATACATGGAAGTTTAGAAGACCCCTATTGATCAAGGTTAATCTAAATGTTTAATAACAGTTCACTGCTAACAGGCAGTTTCTTCAAGGTCTGATTCAATGTTACTGTGAATTAAAGTGCTATTAGCAGAATTTGGAATTGACTATACACCAAATGCATGAGACAAGTAATAGGTAATAATAATTTAGTTTTAATGTAGTATATACCTATATATCCAAAAGCAGTGCGAATAGTATGGGGCTTATGAGATTAAATGAAACTCTCAAAAGAGTGAAGTTGTTACCAGTTCTAAAGAATTTTTGGCTACCTCATCTGTATTTCATTCATCTACTTCATAGTTAATGTAGCCTAAAATAAACCAGTTACAGTTTTACCAGGCAACTGAAGGAGGGAGCAATTTGAAATTCACGTGAAATAATTCCAATTATATATTGTTAAATTTGATTTAGCAACCCTTTTAATAAAAAGTGATAGTTCATTGATCACTAATTGCCAGGATTTATGTGATAGCCAGCAAACTCTCAAGACTAATCCTAATCTTCAGTTACAGCATAAGAACAGGAAAGTGAAAAATTGTTCCATTATTTCCAGGTAATTTTTTTTCTTTACCTATCACTAAACTTAAGGAAGTGCTACATAAATGAAATACTATATAAAGATCCAGAGGATTAGGCATTGACAGATCACTGGTAAAGTAATTGCCATCAGTGTCATGCAACTCCCTCTCTCTGTGTTGTTTTCACAGTCAACAGCGTGCAAATTTTTTTCTGTTTGGTGGAAAGGGAAGCCCTGGGTCCTTACGCATTCATAGCATTCTATAGGGAACTGAATAGGCTGTGGAGAACGGCATACTCCTATGGACCACTGGTCTGTTGATAACATGCCCGTTTTCAATATTGGTCTTTTCAGGATAAAGCAGGTCATAGTGGGTATACATAGTGCATGATATTGGGGAGTATGTGAGTTGTGTACTTTTTCTGTCTTCACAACCATGAACCTCACTTTTTGCTCAATTCAATAGTAGACAGTGGGGAAGAACCACTATTTCCGCCTTAAAAACATACATCCTGTGATGCTGGGCAATGGAAGCAGACATGCTGTATATCAGAAAGCCAGACCCAGTTACTTAAAAAAAAAAAAACCAAACACATTTAGTTTTGAGCAACTGAAAGGACAGGTTACACTATGACTTTGACTAGGAAAGATAGTATAGCCCGTCTGAGGTAGCTATATTAGTGATGTCTTGTGAAACTGATGAAGGGTTACCTTTTTGCCCTTAATGTTCTGGATTGCTACAAAGACTGTGTTTGTCACTGGTTTTGTACTGCTCTCTGTTGCTGGTGTGAGGGAGCAAGGCAAGGTATTAAGATGTGATAAGGAACCATATGAAAGTGCTGATGGCAATCCTGCTGGTACTGAGCTCATCTTTCAGAAATTTGAATGCCGTGAAAATAGGATTAAACTAATTTCCAAGTCATCGTTAGTAGTTTACTACATGAAAAATTCCCTGGAGAAATTCTGAGAAGAATCAACGCCCTTGGGAAACTTCCTCAAGGGATAATGTATGTACACAGTGGGGAATTTGAATGATTTTTAATACGATGCTCTTGTTTCTTAGAGCCTGAAATGAACTAGAGCTTGCAGAAGCCCCATCCAAAACCTGATGTCCTAAACTCAAAGCCCGTTCTTCATCTCCAAGGTCCACTTTGTCTTATTAGTGTTTATTTTTGCAGTGGGAAATGAACTACCATTGATCATACTAAATTTCATACATTCGCAACAGGTCTGCCTTCCTGCAACAGACCATAAGACAGCCTGAGGTGTTGCTGATACCCTCATGTGGGGCACCAGACTTCTGTTCCATTGTATTTATCTTGATATTGTATAGAATCAGAAATTGTTAACTGTAGCAAGTCTTGCCTTAGACCCTTCTGCTAACTTCTGTGTAGTTCCAGTTGTCTGTTACTTAGGTTAGGGACACAAGTGAACAAACCATGAGAATTGTTATAACTATATCATCCTTAATCCTTTGGGGTTGTGATAACATAACCACTCAAGGGAGCAGTTCTTTGTTGTCAGTGTCACCGTTTCAGGCTGGGCCGGTGCTTAAAGTGGGTGGCAGATGCTCTCTGTTAACCTTGCCCTTTCCGGGGTTAGGAGAGGAGGAAAGGGAGAGAGACTGATGGGTTGGAACTTAAACCAAAACTTTAATAAAACAATAACAGTGAGAATAATATAAATAATATTAAAGCTAATACTACGACTAATAAAAATAGAAATATACAAAACCGATACTGCTCTTCCCGATGATGACCATGGGACCGCGTGCCGCGCGGACAGGGCGGGCACCCGAACCTCACAGAGCTCGGCTGCACCGCGGGTGGGAACCAGATTGGGGGGTGCGTGGTCAGAGCTGGGGGCAGGAGAGTGAGCAGAGTCCCACCAGGATGTCGGCCACAAGGGAAAAAGAGAAGCTGGTCCCCGTGATCCCCGAGCTTTATACCGAGTATTCCCACGGGTGGGATGGAATATGGCATTGGTCGGTCCCGGGTCACCTGAGCCCCCTGCAGCTTTCTGGGGGTGCGACCCCTCCTCCCCCTTCCCGCCAGGAGGAGCCCAGCGGAGCCCAAGAGAGCCTGCGGGGAACAAGCACCCACCCGTGGGCCTCTCTGCAGAACGATCCCGCTCCTGCCCCAGCAACAGCTACAGCCATGAACCGCCATCAGCTCTGACAGCAGGCACTGCCTGAGACCTGCAGTCAGCTCCAGACAGGGCAGTGACTGAGAAAACTGAACTGAAGAAAAGAAACTAAAATCTACTGCAAGCAGAAATAGCTCTGTTTCAACCAAACCAGGACAGTCAGCTTTGTTGCTGTGTGATCAATGCCTTAGCAATACTGATTAGTAATTGACATCCTGTTGTTCTGCATATGTAGCTTATTTAGACTTGATTAATGCCCATAAAGTCAGTGGGACATTTCCCATCCTCATTCAATCAAAGCTTTAGATAGAAACTGAAAACACAAACTGACTTATAACATCCAATGATCAGGGCATGAGTGGTAGCCAGCTGGTTTATGTGTGATCTGATGGCATTAACCTTCAGATCTGGAGGACATCGTGGACTATAGTAATTTGACAAATGTGTGACATGTTTTGTAGAGAGCACCAGTAAGAGAAAGTTGTGCTTTCCTCCCTCACAGCTTAAAAATGGAGCCAAAGACCAAAGGACTAAAACAACAACAGCAGCAACATAAGAAACTGCTGGCTGCCATGCTTTCTCAGGACTCCTTTGATTCTGCTCAAAGCACAGCTCCATCTGTAACTGAAGAAGATATTGACAACGAAGACGATGCAATGGAACTGCTGGGTAACTGCAAAAAATTATGTGTATTTTCTGATGCTTTTTTTATTGTAGATGAACCTAGAAAGTGTAATATCCAATCAAACATAGATTAGTTTGAAACTGCTCCCTGTGTTTGAAGCTAAAGTATCCAGCAGCTGTGTGAAGGTTCATAGGGTTTAACTTGCAGCTTTCAGGAGTGAATGTAATGATGACCATATATATGTGTGAATAAACTGCCAGCTGCATCAAAATCCTGTGAAATATCAAATGCTTCAGGTGCTTACAGTAATTAATCTGATTTCCTACGTAAATCACTTGCAGGTTCTACTCGGAGAATGTATTTATGTACAAGGAGCGGAATCAGCTTTACTGGCTTTCATCTGGTTCTTCTTTTTCTTAGCTATATCACAGTTCTAACCTCAGTGGGTTTTATTTGAGACTTACTAGCTACAAGTAGCTTACGCAATGTGAATTTGTAACCTCTCCAGAGGATTTGATTGTAATTTTCCAGTAGACTGTATTGTATGTTAAATTGCACTCTAGAAGGCTCTGTGCTCACTGCTTCCTCCCTTTCTTAGAATTGCTAGTTGTGAAAGAAGGGAAGTTATTGAAGAAAGTTAATTAATAGTCTCTTTTCTGCCATTTTTAAAGGCTTCAATGTAAGATGCTTAAAAGGTAGTAATGGATTTCAATTTTTTTTTCTCCAGTTTTTGCTGTATAGGACTTTATGTGGGATCAAAGCATGGGAAATACGCAATCTCAGGAGAGCTCAACATTCTTACGTTTACAAATTTTATCACAAATTACTTGTTTCAGGTTGGACCTTAATCTAAAAATCAGAAAAACACATGGTGCTCTACTCTGTTTCTGTTATATTTCTGTCGCTTCCTTACTACAGTCTTCATAGAATCACAGAATAGTTGAGGTTGGAGGGGACTGCTGGAGATATCTAGTCCAACCCCTTGCTCAAATCGATCAGCTAGAGCAGACTGCTCTGAACATTGTTCTGTTGGGTTTTGATTCTTTCCAAGGATGGAAACTCTACCATGTGTCTGGGCAACCTGTTCCAGTGCTTGATCATGCTCAGGTTAAAAAAAGTTTTTGTTATGCTTAAATAATTGTGAATTAATACATACTTTCTTTCTTTCAGTAGTTTTAAGTTTGGTGCATGCTTCTGTTTTTACAAGAAAGAAGAGAGAATGTGCTAGGTCACTCAGGTGTCACAGTGGGTCAATTAGTTCTTTGTGTTTGAAGGAAGTCACAGTGTTTGTGACTGTGAGCTTGCGGTCTTCATGGAGTCAGTTGGTATTTCCAGAACTAATCCATGGAGTCCAGTGAAGGCCATAATTAGTCTGTAGCTGTGTTACCTCCTTCTTTCCTCCTGCAATTTACAGATGTTTCCAACTTTATCAATGTGACATAAAAAGAAAGCTGAATGAGTGTCTTGTGCTGGCATAAACCACAGCATTCCTCTAAGATTCTGTGGCATCTGGAGGGTGCAGTAGGTAAGTGTGTGTGTATGATGTTATTGGCCTCATTATGTATCACATACAGTATAGAATCTTTTGTTAACTTCTGTGGAGATAGTGAGGAAAAGGTATCCAATAGATGTGTAGGTCTTTCCTTCCAGATACTTGAATCCCTGAAGGTATCTGGAACCAGAAAGGCAGTATAAAAGAAATTTTGTTTTCTAGTGTCTTGACGTTTGGGCAGAATATCATCTGTATACAAACAAGTAGTTTGGTTTTTGTTTTTTTCAATAAGGACTCGATTGTTAGAATCCATTGTGGTTTTATGCTATGCAAAACCTGGAACATTTTTCTACCATGTATTTCACTGAAACTGGCAAAGTTTACACAAAATCAGCTTAAAACTAGAAAAAGTCAGAAACAGGACCTCTGGTTCGGGTAGGGTGTTATGTAGGTGATTCTGAGATTCTGAAGCAAAATCATGGCGTGTTTGATGAGTAGCCATGGTTATAGTAATTATAATATAGGCATGTTATAATAACTATCACTGATAGAAAGTTCAGTATGCACATCTTGGTGTTGAAAGTGCTGTGCTTCTGAAAGGCTGGCTTTTAATTCTCATTTTGCAATTTACAGACAGTATATGTTTCATATTTGATGTGATGGTTAGGTTACATCCTGCAGAACTGCTCAAAACTTGAGGATATGACAAAGCGTTATACAGGAGGAGTGTTTTGTTTTCTTTGGAAGGTAACATAAAGAAAAGTTTCTATCAGCAAATGTAGGTGTTTTTCTTTGCTGTATTTTCCGGATCACTAAGTGTATGATACTGGGATTTAATTTTTTTATTATGTACTGCATTAATCCACTAACTGCTTTGATGCTTTTTACTCTGCTTATATGCAGTATAACTGATTTCAAATCATGGCTTTCTGCCATTGCTGAATTGCAGGGCAGTGTTGCATATCACTACTTGACTTGTTCCCTTTAGAGTTCAGTATTTGTTGCTTTTTGAGCCCTCTCTTAAAAAATTACAAAACCTCATGCTCCTAAGTCTGGATTCTGGGAAAACACATTCTGCTATTTCTAGCAGATGATTTTAATGCGTACCCTAATTACAATGCAGGTTTTTGCAGAACACAAACTTCCATCTTTATGTGTGTTCAAGAGAATCTTTTTCAGAGTTTGGTTGATTTATTTAGGTATTAAAAACATAAAACTGACTGTTGTATTTTCTTTTAAAAAAGCCTCCTAGTATTCACATCAGAATTGTCAATGAAGGTTTAGCTAGAATGACACATTCCGAATAGAAGAAATAATTAAACTGTTATACTTTTCAAAATAAATATATGTGCAAAGATGAGAAAGAATATTACAGGGCTACATTCTGATTTCAGTTATCAGTTATCTTTATAATAAACTTATTCAGTTTATCAATCTTTACGTAAGATGCATAGGAGGGCTGTTAACACACTGGTAACTTTCTAAGTGTGTTCAATTATGCAGGTGCCTGAAACAGATTACTGACAGATAACATCATGGATCTTCATCAGGAAAGGATCTTCCTGACTTTAAAAAGCTGAGAACCATAACTGTAAAATCACATGTATTTGTAAATGTAAAAGGGTAATGCAAATCAGGTCTGTCACTGAAAATGATATCAAGGGGCTTGTTAATGCCAAGTATTGTGTTTTGTAAATCTAATTGGTAGCTGAGAGGAGGTTACAGCGAGGTGGGGATTGGTCTCTTGTAACCAGTGATGGGACAAGAGGAAATGACCTCAAGTTGCACCTGGGGAGGTTTAGATTGGATATTAGGAAAAATTTCTTTACCAAAAGGGTTGCCAGGCACTGGAAGAGGCTGCCCAGGGAGGTGGGAGAGTCACCATCTCTGCAGGTATTTAAAAGATGCGTAGATGTGGCACTTAGGTACATGGTTTAGTGGTGAACTTGGCAGTGTTAGGTTAACGGTTGGACTCAATGATCTTAAGGGTCTTTTCCAACCTAAATGGTTCTATGGTTCTATGATATTTAGTCATAGTGCTCACTCATCTCTTTTGTTGTCATTGTCCAATCTTTATGCATGCTTACAATATTAAAAATGCTACCGTATGTTCATACATGCTATGCAACAGTTAACCGTGAAGCACAACTCCAAAGATGAGTGTACCCAGGAAGATCACACAGGTTTGGTTGAAGTGGAAGGTGGTGATAATTGAAGTCCATTTCCTGCAATTGATGCATATGCCAGTCTGTATTGTTCTGAAATGCCTCCATGATTTCAATGCAAATAATCAAATATCTGAGCTAAATTTAAGTGTTTGCAGCATCAGGACTTGTAAAGCCATCTCTTCGTTTCTTCAGTGCTGGTTTCACAGTAATAGTGGGGTTTTTTTGCTCAATGTAGAAATCTTAAGTGGTTGTCTGCCTCATGTTTATTATGTGTATTTCTTGCTATGCTGTAACAAACCAGAATCTTTAAAGACAGAAATGCACTTTAAGTAGTAATACACTTTTTAATTATTGCTTTGGGAGATACCCAATGTCTTCTGTTTGCTTTAATAACTCTTCTTCTAATCTTTAGAATTTCTTTTTTCCTCAAGAGCTTTCCAAATGTTAATTACTTAACACCCCTGAAAGATTGGCTGGTGATATAGTTACATTTTCTAACAGGAAGAGATAAACAGAATTTAGTGGAGATTGCCTTTACCTTTAGGATTAGACAATAACTCAGTGTCTGGTAGTCTACCCCGTATATAGCCTATACTGCTTTTCTAATAAGTCTCTGAGTGCTTTAGTGAAAGACTGTCCAATCTGCAGTGCTTTCAGTACCTTTTCTCTGGTTCAAGAGACATTCCTGATTTACGTGTTTCCTAGAGGTCTTTGACAACATGCAGGAAACAGATGTTAGACCTGAGAAATTATTTTAATATTAGCAGCAGGTTGTTCCTCTTTGTTGTCTCTCCCAGCTGGACAAAAACCTCTCCTTCATTATGTGACTGGAACACATCAGTTGCCAGAAGAGAGGCCACAGGGCCCTGGGAAAGATGGTATGTGAGTTGGACTACATCTTCAGAACAGTTTTCTGGCCCACAGCCTGTTTTGTTGGGGTATAAGTAGAATGATTGTGTGGGAGAAAGCTGTGTTGAATTGCTCATCATGTCCCCTTTTGCTGACTCTTCTTTTTTGGAAGCTATTGGGAAATCAGCAACATTACCATGTGTAGTGCATGCCCAGAAGCTGACACCACTGGGAAGCAGTAGGCCTCTTCTGCATGCAGAGGCTGGCTGCCTCATCCATTGCAAAATTTTCAGTGGCAGATGTAATGCACTGGTGCAAGTGTGTGTTACAGTTCTCCATTAGAAGGGCACTCGGACTCTAGCAGGTGTGGATTTAAATACCTTTTTGAGGTGGAAAAAGGGGATAGCATAGATAATCTTGCATCCCTTCAGATGCTGGGAACCCTAAGTTGTGCAACGTTGGACAGACTTCCAGTCATGGCATGGTATGTCGCACAGATCCTGCTGTGCTAAGGTTCACCTGCATTACAGACCTTAGAGCTCTTAGAAGTAAATTATTTGGTTTAGTTTTTCTTATAAGTAAAGAATTTCATTCAGCATCTCTGCTGTCAAGCAAAAAGAAGTTCATTTGACAATATGGTGGTTCACTTTTAAGATAAGACCATACAGGTGGTAGAATTGCCAAATGCCAAACAGGACCTGCCTATGGTCTTCTCCCTTACGATTAGCGGGTTAACTTTATCCTGCAGCCAAGTGATACGTGCAGCACAGCATAGCACAGCACAGACCTGCACTTGCTCAGCTTAACTGTTGTGGGGATCACAAACTCCTCATTGTAGCGTGGTCCTCAGGTTCGAATCACCGGCAAGCAGGAAAGTCCGTGTAGCATAGTATTTTCCTGCCACTGGAAGAAGGTAAGTTTTCTGTCTAGTCAGAGATAGTGATCGCTGCTTTAGGCCAAGTCACAGGAAAGTGCTAATGGCAGTGTTATTTGTCTCATGTTCTTATCACTGAATGCTGATTCTTTACACTCAATGCAATAATAAACATTGATGTTCTCAGATTCCAAGAAAATATTTAGCAAGGTATGATCCAGCATTATTCTTCTCTTTTTTTTTTAAAAAAAAAAAAAGGCAAAGTTGTTAATCTTATAGTATGTCTTCAAAAGTCAAGTGAAATGTCTTTGCACGTATGACCTGACTGTCTACATCACTGCTGCCCTCCTAGTGAAATTTCTGGAAAAAAGTTACTGTGTAGATGAATACTTAGATGCAGCTTTTTGGGAAATTGCCATAGATCTACATGCTTCCATTTCTAATATAGAGTGGTAGTCATGGCCTTTAGAAAGGTATTTGTATGAAGTTTTCTGTTTCCTTCAGATTTCAACAGGAAGGGGAGACATGCTGTATATCTCAAAGAGAAAGAAAAAAAACCACTGGTTTATTGCTTTTTTCTTTTTTCTCTCTCTTTTTTTTTTTTTTTTTAACTTGCATTACCTCCCAAAGGGTGTAAAGCAGTTACATGCTTTTGTGCTCCTTGATGGTTATTACTGGAGCAAAAGAAGGATTGTGTTATATGGGCCAGTCTTAGCATATGAACAGTCATGATGTTACTGCTCCGAGTGATATGGCTAGTATGAATGAAATATATTAAGCTTTACTCTGTAGGATGTAATCGACTTTCTAAGTGATAGGTATTTCACAGTCAGTGGCTTTTTCTTTAGAGTCTGACATGGAAGATATAGTTCATCCCAATTTGAATAGAACTATTTGATTCCAGGAAAAATATCAATAGATGCAATTTACTGTTATCACAATTTCTAAAAGGTCTGATCTTCAGTCTTCCATTTATCTTCAGTCGTCTTCCTTCTGAATGGTAGGCAATTTCTGATAATCTTGATTACCAGCTACTTTGAAACTCCTGAAAGATTGTAATTTGGATAGACAATGAACAATTGAAAGCAAAAGTTCCAAAAGATACTTTTTCCCTCTTTGTGGGTTGACCCCAGCAAGCAGCTAAGGACCACAGAGCCCCTCACTCATTCACTGCCCCACAGTGGTAGGGGGGGAGAGAATAGGAAGAGCAAAAGCAAGAAAACTCATGGGTTGAGAGTTTAGAAATTGAAAGGAAGAGGAAGATGAAAGAAAGAAAGGAAAAAGAAAGAAAATACCAAAACCTAAAACAAGTGATGCCAAAGCAATCACTCATCACTTCCCACAAGCAGACCGATGCCTAGCCAGTCCACAAGCAGCAACTACTTTGGAAAACACCACTCCCCAGTTTCTGTTGCTGCCCATGTCATTATATGGCCTGGAATGTCCCTTTGGTGAGTTCAGGTCAGCTGTCCCAGCTGCCTCCTCTCACAGCCTCTTGCTTACTCGCTGTGGGGCAGAGTGAAAAACAGAGAAAGCCCTGACTCTGTGTAAGCGCCGTTCGGCAATAGCTAAAAAATTGGTGTGTTAATGACCCTGTTTTAGTCACAAATCTAAAAAGCAGCACCATGTGGGCTGCTATGAAGAAAATTCTCAACCAGACCCAGAACATCTCTTAAAGATATTTTTTCCAAGTCAGTACTGTCTTTTTGAAGACTGAGAGGTTGTACTGACATAATGGAAAGTTTCTTCTGCTCGCTCTGGCATCTCCAGGGACATAGCTGTCATTTCTATTAGATAAAGGCTTCTCTTCTCCTCCTGAGATAGGTGTAGACTTAGATCTCTTTCAACTGCTCTCCAATTTTATATTGCCTTTCACTTACAGCTGATTCTGTTCTCCCCATGGGTGTTTTAGACCATAATTGTGGACTCCAGAATGTCTTTCACGCTTGCCCCATGTCTCTTGTGTTCTTTGCTTCTTAATTAGTCTTCGTTGTGCACAAAGACCTTCTCAGTGCTATGCTAAGTGACCATAGTTGTCACAGAGGTACAGTTTGTAAGTGATGATATCTGGCTGGGATTCTTATGCTACTGCATAAGTGTACCGTAAGCAGTAAAGACTGTAAAAACTGTAGAGCTCAATAGAGTGAGTTATGGGTACTATTCTGACAGCTATTGGTCTTCTGTGGATTTACTTAAAGATACATTCTTTCCTTCAAGAGGTCATATTTGCAGTAACTTCTCCTTTCTTTCACTCTTCCCTTTTAACATATATATTCTGTTCTTTCTTTACTGTAGTTGGTTATGTGGAGTTTACCTGGAGGATCCCTCCAGGATCCCTGTGCAGGATGTGATCTTGAGAATGTGTAATAAATATTGAAGTCTAGTGGAAAGGGTAGGGGAAAAAGAGCAGCAAAGAAACCACCAGGGTTGTGAAAAGGAATTTCTCTTTTTAAAATGGGCAATTATGGATAACATGTATTTTTATCTTCAGGATACAGTGATTAGTTTGCTCTAACTCTAGTAAGTCTCATTAAATCTTTACTTTTTTTGCTTTTAGTGTAATATATGAATTGTTATTCTGTGCTTTGAACAATTAACAAAGTGAATGCTGATCATTTTAATGCAAATGTAGTACACAAAATGCCAAGACTGGTAAATCAGTTGGAGTAATTATTTCTACAAAAGAGCTAAGGTGAGAAATAACCTCAAAAAGTATTTTTAATTTTTTCTTACGGCATTTCACTGAGATTTTAACTACAACATTCTTGCAGATACTGTCAACAGTATTTTTTACTAGATTCCTTGGTCTCCAGGACTATTGTCTAGAGAGAAGCCATAAACTTGAAATCTACTACAAATTTTAAAGCAATGTTTTCATGCTTTATACTTGTCGCTGAACACCTGTGTAAAAGTTTAACAAACACCATATTCAATATTTTTTTCTTTCTGCCAATATATAAAGTCACTGAAGCGAGAGACACATGCAGGTCTGTTTAATGTCATTCATGGAGTTCATTGATTTCGATTCATCTTGTGGTCCTATGCTAAAAGGCAGCAACGTCAGTGAGACTCTTTTGGTTGACCCGAGATTAAGCAAAGCTCTAACTGGTTGTTCAAAGAACAGAGATCTAGTGTTTAAAGTTTTAAAATAATGGAATCCTGCTCTTGAATTTTACTGTCAGTAGTGCTACAGGTGTTTGATGTTTACATAGAATTTTTAGACTGACAGTACCTTCTATAAGCTTAGTAAGTTCTCTGTAGTTTGGTTAAGAGGGTGTTTGTAAGGTTAGAATAAATTATGAATTCAATTAGTCACTTATTGCAACATTTGTGTCGTTATTTCTGGTTTGATAAGCATAAAATGGGTTGAAACTGAAGTTGGTTGTGCTTCATATTGCTAAAGGGAAAATGGAGAGAGAAACCCAATTTAGTTAGAGATACTAGATTCTCTTGAGTTGAAATGAGTTACATGAGCTAATAAGAAGCTTCAAAAGAATGATTCATTTTCAAGAAATGGATGTGTACTGAATATCACAATATGCAGGAGCCTGAAATGTCACATGTTTACCGTTTACACAAGGCACCAAAGCTTATTTTAAGGCTATACCTAAAGAACAGACCAGGAACACTGTGTAATCCTAGTGCCCTGACTGTCCAGATCAGAGACCTAAATGTCTGTACTACCCTGGCCTTTCTATGGCATGTGTGCCTGGGATTTCTTCCAAAGGAGGGCAAGGGGACACAGCGACATGGTATAGATCAGTCATTATGATGTGGTATTGATCCCAATATCTTGGGATCAGACTGATACTCTTGTAAACTTGCAGTTCTGATGTTTAATGGCTGTGCAGACAGAGGTCCCTTTAGAGAAGCTATAGGAAGAAGCTTCCTCCCACCCCAACACCATTTATAAGAAAGACAAGAAGGTGATTCTCACAGCCAGCTCCGTTCCCCAGTCTTATTTCTCTGCCCACCTCCAGATATGCCGAACGCATCAGGTGTCAGGCAAATAGTAAAGAGCTGTGGTTGAGTCAGGTGGCATATTTTAGATAACATTTTATACTGTGAAGTTTAAGGAAGTATCTTTTCATGAGTTGAGCATAGTTGTTTTGTGGAATGCATTGCCACAGAAGATTGTGGAGACTACAAGTGTAAATATACAAACCTAGATAAATTCACAGAAGATAGATCAATACCACTTTACGAAATATGTTGATTGTGATATATGTGCTATCTCAGTCCCAAATTTGGAAATTGCAGGTAACTGAGAGTATCTTTGCTTACCGTGTATGTACTGCTGGCTATTTTGAGTCAGGACACTATGCTAGCTGTTCCTCAGGTCTGATCCAACACGAATGCTTCCTGTCCCTTAGTGTCTCCCATGGTTTGAAGAGGTATCATCTGAATCTGTATATTTGAGAACTGCATGCTGTACAATTCTGATCCTTTCTTGAAATTTTGGTGGCTGAAAATGGCTGAGGATTTTCAATAAATATTCATTATTTTTACAGAGTAGAAGAACAGGGATAGGAAAAATGATAGGTATAATAGGTGTTTATTTGCATATGTGAAAAGAGCAAGGTACGGACTTAAACCTCCCTCATCTTCTGCATTCCTAGTGATTGTCTTTAGCATCACATATCCTGTTTTGCTACATGCTTTGTACTTCTTTGAATAAGGCCAGACATTCCATAGTGTATTCTGTTATTTTTTTCTGAATAAAAGTGTATTTTATTGGGAAAATATCAGATGAGGTGTACTAGTGAACTACCTCAGTCAGACGTCATGTTTGTTAGTAGGTAGAAAGCTCGCATGTTCCTTGCATGTAGACGGGAAACACGCTCTTTACTGTGTTGAATTGGAGCTTCAGTGAACAAGCATTGCTATCGGAGGTTACTGCAGTTAGAGCAATAGGTTACTAGCACTGAGTGATCAGGGTAAACTGATTACTGATTTTTACTTTATAAGAATCGTGGGGCTTCAGTTGAAACTGTGTGTAGACAAGTTTAAAACAAATAAAAGGACATATGTTTTCATGTATTGCACAGTTAACCTATGGATTTATTTGCTAATGGTGTTGTGGATTGCAAAAATTTACATATGCTTAAAATGAGCTGGACAGGTTAATGGAAGAAATATATGTCAAGGGCTGCAAGATATAAATGCTACCTCTGCTTCAGAAAGTGCTTGGCCATGAATCAGCTGGGGTTGAGGGATTATGATAGTAAATAGAATCATAGAATTGTTTAGATTAGAAAAGACTGTTAAGATCATAGAGTCCAACTGTTAATCT
>NW_009612682.1:11776-16083 GCF_000690535.1 Cariama cristata | reverse complement strand
GGGCTGCTGGGGACCTCCTGCAGTCCTTGCGATTGCTGCTGCTTTGTGAAATGGAAAAGCACGTCTTAACAGGAACCGATGCTGGCCGATGCCTGTTATTCCGGTCATCTTTTGCAAAGTACCGAGGTTAAGTGTTTCTGCTTTGACGTCTCATTTATTTCATTGCGGCAAGAAGTATTTCCTAAAGTTCAAGAATTCATTTTCTTCTGTACTATCAATCCCAAAAAAACCCCAACCAACAAACAAAGTGAACTTCAAAGAGGAGAAGAATGGTAACAAAAATAACCATCACTCCATTTTAATAGCTCAAAAATGACTGAGCTAGTTACCTTAGACTTTAACCTAAATAACAAAAATACCTCAGTGCAGGTGTCAGGCTTTGAAGAGAAAGGCTAGTTAACAAGTAAAGGCCAGAAGCGTTGATCTGAGTAATACCCCACTGGTTTTGAGCTTTTTTACTTTCAAATGAAAACTCAGAGGAGGAAATATTTGCTGGAGGTGGGGGGTGGGGGGGGAGACACAGAAGCCACCAAGAAAGAGAAACTAAAATTCCAGAAGTGGGCATTCCCAATTTCATGCAAACATAGGTATTTTTAAGCCACAGGAGTGAGAATAGTAGAGTTTTACTCTGCTTTGAAAGCCTGTACCACCCTTCCCATAGAAGGGCTATCACCCTTCCATAATTTTAAATAGCTCCACAAATGTTAATGAAACAATAGGTTACAGAAACACCTAGCAGGTTAGATGAATGATTTTGATGTGGCGGGACTGTTATTTACGGCTGCAGATGCTGCTCAGGATTTAGTCATCAGAAATGCAAACTGATCATGAATGTATAGAAACTGATACTTGCATACAGCTCTTTTACAATTTACCTACTTTGAACGCTGGTTTTGTATCACAAAAGTATGTTTGCCTGATGCCCCCTAAAGCAGTTGTCCAACCTGCACCCTGGTAACTCCACTCTGAAACTGGAATACGGCTTTAAAAGAGCTCCTCCGGAAAAAGCATAAGGATTCTTTTTAAAAAACCAAAATACAGCATGCTACACGCAGCATGGAAGAAATTTTCATCTAGTTCTAAATAGCACTAGTTAGAACCTCAAACACCATAGAATAACTTGCACAGTACTTAAAGACAATACAAGACCCCCTTGGCATTCAGTTTCCTGCAACACAAATCACCATGCTTCACGTACTAGCACGAGTTGGGCATCTAGTATTTAAAATAAAAAAAGTTTACTGTAAAGAAACAAATTATGTGCAATTGGACTCGGCAGGCGTGTTTTTCAGGTTGGAGCAGTGCTGTGCAAATGCAGCTGTCCTGGTTCTGAACTCGAGCCCCAAAACGCTTTGCCACTTTGCTTTTATGAGAAAGTCTTACTCTTGGGGCTTCAGAAAGGAATAAAAGCCGCAGCAGCCAGTTTTTGTTCCTTTTTGCAAGTATCCTTGGTGGCCCCATTGCATTATCTTTTGCTGGGCTAGTTGAAATTCAGGGGAATACTCAGAATGACTGTGCAGATACTGGAAATCTTGCAAAATGGCCATGCCAGATTACTAACCACTACCACATACTTGGTTCCAAGAAGCTTAGACGTTTGTTTTGCTGCCCGAGTCAAGGTCATGCCCAGAACCACCATTTGCAGGCATACAGAGCCTTACAACAACAACACAACTCCCACATAAGCCCATGCTTTGTTCTATTTCTATTTAGATGCTTGTTTGGACAGACCCGGGGCACAGGTCATTATTTATGTAAACTGGTTAATGCATTTCATTTTATGTTTTCTATACAACACTTAGTGTTAACAAAATACACTTTTTCTCAGCATCAACAAGTTCATGCCTTTTTGTGTTCCTGCAGTCCATGAGCTGTTACTCCTACTTGCAAGGCAAAAAGGCTCCCTCAGCATATGCTGAGAAAACACACAGCTGGGACCTCCCCTTTCACCAGGCCAAACGCTCTGCCATAAAAATCTTCACAATCCTTGACATCAGAGATGAATTACATCTCTTGTGGGTGAGCTACAAGTGAAACTGGTCCTTCAGTACTAACACATTTTAAAGAGCAGCAATAAAAATAGTAGCCAGCAAGTTAAAAAAACCTCTCCTGAAAACACTCGGTTGCTCCAACATTCCACAGTCAGCGTAACAAAAACATACAGAGCACTTATGAGTACAATGGCTGCAAGCTTTTAGTACAAAACTCGGTTGACCTTGTAATCGTACTGCAAACTGCTCAACTCGTACTGTCATAAGATGGTTAACTAGCTATAAAGTGGTGTTTAATCATGGGGCCGTATTTTATAGTTTACAGGATGTTAAATTGGAAAAAGTTGTGTTAGATTAAGAATGCAAAACCAGGAATAAACAGTTCTTGAAAAATGTACGACAACTTATACATTAGCTGTATTTAAAAATAAGGTTTTTCAGAGGATTATTCCAAACAGTACATTAAAGCAGCTTGAATTTTACCAGGCAATAACAGCATTCCCTGAAAAAAAAAATGCTATTGGCTTAGAAAGACCTGAATAAGTAACAAAAATGTTTTCATAAATGGCCAATTCAAATTTCTCAGTGCAAGCTTCAGAAAAAATGGCAACAGAAATGCAGACCTGCATGATTCACAGAAACCTTCTCAAACATTAAAGTCTAGGGGTTTGGTTTTGCACAGAAGAGCACAGAAGTGTAAACACATTCTAGGGTTGAAGCCATTATTATCACAGCATGGTCTGAACCAAACTAATAGCTTGCTGCTGCCAAAACAGTCAAGTTTGGCTTCCTCTCCTTACAACCCTCCACCGCAGCTTCGGACCACGCTTTAGCTGCTCTCCTTGATCCGGCGCTGGCACTCGCTTGACCGCATGGCATACTGACAGGCCTGACGTTTGGGGAATCTTAGTTCTGGCTCTGCCAGAGCCCGTCTTTGTTCCTAGCCCTCCAAAATGCTTAGGAAAAAAACCTGGGGAAACTTGATGACATGATTAATCTAGCTCCAGCTGTATGCTGCCACTGTCCAAACAGAAAACTCTGAAGACCAGAGTTTTTGCACACATAGAATTACTGGGTCGGCTTAAGGTTAAATCATTTTAAGATAATGAAGGGCTTTCAGCTTGTTTAAAGTGAAATGGAGAAAAAAGGAGGTTGGACTAGAGGATGTCTGGAGGTGCCTTCGCACCTCCACGATTCCCCGATTTACCCTGGTGGTTTCTTCCCATCGGACGGCTGCCAGCAAGGGAGCTGTAGGGGAGAGGACAGATAGATAAGCTCCTATTATGCAATAATGAGCCACAGGAAAAGGAAGTAGAAAAGGCTACACTTTATTTAAATAAACTTGTGCTTTTAAGAAAACCATTTAAAATTACTACATTCCTACTTATTAGGAAACTTACACCTCCCTTTCTGAAAAAAATTAAGAGGTAATCAAGCTAAAATTATTTCTAAGGTCATATTTCCTTTTATTCCATCTTACTTTCATATCCAGATGCAAAAATTAATTAATTCCTCTATCAATATTTAGTAATTTTAGTAGCTGAGCAGTTTATGGCACCACTGAAAACAATCCAACAGTGGAAGATCTTACTTCAGTTTACCCCACTATTTCATAGCACAGATCAGCTAGACCTCAGAAGCGTCCCAAGGAACTTTATCTCCCCACAGACTCTGCACCATGCCAATGCTGTTTTCCTCTTTTTACTGAACCCAGGATGGTAAAACCTAGAAGAATCTCCCGTCACATGCACTCTGAGACAGGAGTACACTTGGGAGCTCTAGGGTACAGTACAGTTGAGGGCTTGAAGTGAACTACAACACTAAGAGCTGAAACAACACGTATTTAATTTTCCGCAATGGCTTCCCTTCCGATTCAGAGGGGTGATGGCCCTTAGCACTACCAATGCCTTACAAAAGTCCTGTGCAGCTGCAGACCACACTGCTGCTCCAGCGTGATCCAATTGAAGGTTGCCTTTGTCAACCTTTCAAAACTGACACAAATCCCTCAAAGATACTTGATTTAAGTGATCATTCATGTTTGCCCTTGCCAGTACTTGGGCATGACAAGAATGGGTTTGGTTTATACTATATAGCTGGTCATTTATAGATGTGTTATTTTCTTTACTTAGCTAGCAGAGGTAATACCCATGGTTCCTTAATGGTGTTTGGTTTAGGTAGCTCCATGCAAGACAAGGACTCTGCAAACCAATACAATAAATATCCTGTCCTTCCCTAGACAAACAGATCATTCTTTGATCACACAACCAATCTGAAGATTAAGTACGCTTCAGTACTTCACTCAATATTTAGGCTTCA
>NW_009612682.1:335-11745 GCF_000690535.1 Cariama cristata | reverse complement strand
ATTCCTGGTAATAAAGAAAAAGTTGTTTCCCACAGCAGAATGTCTCTTTAATCCATAATTTACAAAATCTTAGTGACCAGTATTGAGTATACAAGTCAGGAAAGTATTAATGGCTATGGAAAAAAACTTCCCAAAAGGAACACCTAAGTTATCTTGATTAATCATGGTCACAGACCTGTTTCCTCTAAGTACTCAAACAGTAATCATTTAGTATTCCTTTAGTTTTGTTGCCTTATTTTATCAGTCAGATCAGGAATAGCTGGCTGATGCTGGGAGAGAACTGGCATAAAAATGAAAAAAATGCAGCATCTCAGATATATAAATAAACAGCCTTTAAGATTATAAAAGGTCTGACACTGAATAACTAATATCTATAGTTGAGGGTATTTATGAAGTGCTCTGCAAAAACCAATTTCATATGTGGCTTGTTAGCAAAAAAATGCGTGGCTGGCCAAGGACTCTGTGTAGGAGAAAACCCTACACTGTTGCTGTGTGAGGGCGACAAACACAAGGACAGAATTCTCAAACAGAAAAGCATGGAAATGCCCACGAAACTTAGTGATGGGTCATAAAAAGACTGAAAGTTAGCTAAGATTAAATGAAAGGCATGCACCCAAGTACATCGAGTTCAGATTATCTTTGTAACTCCTAAGAGAATGGATTTCTATCCTACACTAAAATTAAATGAATGCTAGTACCTTGGCTTTTCCTTACCTCTGCTCAAAGACCCTTGTACACTAATTTGATGCCAAAATTAGCAATTTTAAATTACAGATGTAGTTCTCCATAGGGTTTTATCTTTTAAAATTTTATTCTCCATGTTGTAACAACAAATTTCAACATTTTTCCTTTCAGTATTTACAAACCGGCTTCTTGCTCTTCCTGCAAGAAGTAACTCATTGGAAAAAGAAGCCATTACCAAGGTATCCTCCCTCTGCCCAGTGAGGGAGAATGAGCTGGGAGGGAGAAAGAAGGGCAAAATAGTCTTTCGCACAATAAACTACTGTTTTCAACTTAGAATAACACAGCGCTTACTAAAAATTACTAGCAGATTTCTTTGCTGTATGTTTTCAAAAACATCTAAGTAGGTAGAAGCCTTTAAACCTAGGAGTTGCCATGTGTCATAATGTGTAATTAAGATTTTATAAAATCCAGTTAGTGCAAACCAAGCCAGAAGCAGTAATACCTTGCTTAGTTCTATGCAAGCTAGGTTCCTGTTACATTATTTTCCATGCCTGCATATAAACTGAATACAAGTGTTCACTTCATTGTCGCTCCAGAGATTTTATAAATAAATAAATCAATCACATAGTACTGCAGAGAAGCAACATGACCTAGGAAGGTGTGCTCTCGAGGATTGTTTTACATTAATGAATCATTGTCACCATTTTAAACAGGAATAGAGTTGAGTCTGGACACCACATACAAAGCTAGGACATTCAAAACCTCCCCGTACTTTAACTTCTGTGTTGCAGACACTTTCCACTCAGAATTTAACACTTCATTTATCACAGTTAATCTAATACAGATCAAAAGCTATTCTCAGAAAATATTTATGCTGGATCTCAAAGAAATAGACCTCACTGAGATTGTCCTGGATTAGCTCTCTGACCCTTTCATTACTTTTCATTGCTTTTTTTTTTTCTTGTTTTGGTTTTGCTCATGATTTAGGGTAAAAGCCTCTAACTGAAATATGATTTTTTTTAAATTTTAGCCTGGAAGAGTTGTGACTCTGGTTGAAGATCCTGAGGTATAGTACTCCTGTTCTGTCTCTGTCGTGTACAGACTGTCCTGTTGCATTCCCAGCCAGTGTAGCAAGTCTCTATTAATTTTTGCTTCTCTACAAGCAAACCATTGAGTTACCTTTAGTGCAATGAAAAGTTCTAAGAATTTCTTGGGAGTTATACCAATGCTCTTGATTGTTTCAAATAAATCAATCTAAGAAACTGGAAGTAGTTTGGGTCTGTTATTACCCAAGGTATATTTTAAAGTATTTTCTGGTATCCAGTTATAAGATGTAGAATTTTACTTTCAGCATATGTATAGTGCTAACAATACGCCAATAGTAGAACTCAGATGCTGTGTCAGAACTGTAATCTTGCCCTCCCAAAATAACTGAAACAAATCAAGATTACATAGCAGTGATGAAAAAGGAGATACCCTTGCTTTATTTTTTGCTACACAGATAGAATACCTAAGGAATTAAATGCCATAGCTGTGCTGCTTGTTTTCTACATAATACTGTGAAATTAGCTCCTGTTTAAAGAAAATGGTCATTGGCCCGAGTCTACCATTCTTGCTTATCTTTTGACCTTTTCCCTAAGTCTCACTTAGGGCAGTGGAAGTGTTTGCAAGGGGAGTGCCCTGGCTGGGGAGATGAAACAAGGCCTAGGCTTACAGTCATGCAAGCTGGATAGGAAAATCAAGATTTTTCTGCTTATAAAAGTACTTAAGACTTACATTTTACCCATTTCTAATTCTGTTTGATAGTAAAGAAGCTATCTTACAACTAGCCGCAATTTTTTTTAGGGATCTTACCCACTAGAGAGCTGTCAGTTGGACTGCTCACCAGCTAGGACAGGACAAAGGCACTGAGCTAGGCTGGGGAAGCCCAGGGGTGGCTATTGCAGGATCCACCTGGGATGGGATTGCTTTCCCACTCCCTGCTGATCCTCTGGGCCCCCCAAATCCAGCAGCATGCTCTGTTCTGGCACCTTGCTGGGGATGGCTGTGATGGTCGTGTCCATCCAGCTGCACACGGCTCCAGGAGAAGGAATCCTGGCAGGTACTAGTGCCTCTGGAGGTGGGAGGGAAGGAAGGATGGCGTGGAAGCAGAGGGAGAGCAAGGCCACATGACACAAGGCTGTAAGACACAGAGGATGCGTATTTTGGTAGCAGTTAGTTTTGATTAGTTACTTATCTATACAATCACCATATTGCTGTCTTACTGATCTATTTCCCTGAAATTGCAGCCACAGAGAGAGGTAAGTTTAGCAGTAACCAAAAACTTCACCTGTTTTTTGCAGTTAGCAAAACCGGCAAAATGCAATGCTCTGTCCCTCATTGTGTTTTTCTGAACCTTTCTAGTAAGGGTATTTTTCACATTACTGTACTGCTGGATACCATTATGTTACTCAGATGCCTATATAGACAAAGAAGGGTTATGTTTGTTGTCACTCAGTTTGTATTGTTAAGCAAACTTATTTGTTACCACAGAAACTTTTTCCCCCTTAGCAAACCAGTTTTATTTGGTTGGGGTTTTCTTCCCTTTTCTCCAGAATCTGGCGCGGCCAGGTAATCACCCTTTACACTTAAACATCAAATGATATGACAAGTCATTTGCTTTAATTTCAGTTACTCATTCCGCAGTTTTAAAAGGTAACCTTATTTTGAAGATATCATAGCCAACTACATTATTCCCCCTGCACGCAGACACCAAATACTGTGGTGACAACAGCAGTGGTACTTTTACCGGCGATGCCAGCGCTCACCTCTGTGCTAGCCTGTGTGTCCTTTTTCACTACTGATACACAGAGCGCAGCTTAGAAACATCTAGTTTAGCGAGTTACCTTAACTTGCTCCATCTGAACTTCTTTGCCAGTTAGGAGGAAAACAAACAGAAAAAGAACATCATACTCCTTGTCAGACTTCTGGATTATAATCTTCCATCATCTGAAATAGGAATCCTCTACACTGAAAACTAAATGAATTCACTAGCAACAACACTTAAGTGTCTGCTTTAAATCCCTATCTCCACCACACCCATATATATTTTCCTATCGACACCAAAGTAGGTCTGAATGGCAGATTTAACTCAAGAGAGTAACATGCACAGAAGAGGCTGTTTTTAAAACTAACACGTTTCCTGCAGACAGCTGGAGTGAACTGGCATCCCAGATGGCTGAGGCAAAGCAAGGAACCCGTTTTTGTACTTCACACCACATCAAATGCTGTAACCATCTACAAAGGATGCACTAGAAAATGACTCTTTTTAATAAAATGCCTTTGACCAGCATGTGGTCTGACTGCAAAATTCAATGCTTATGAATTAATACCACACCCCAGCATTGTCTGATATCATGGCTAAATACTAAGATCCAGTTTTAGGGGGAGGAAAAAACCAAAACCAACAAAAACCCCTTAATTGCTTTGTCATCATTACTGTAGCACTGATACATATACCAACTTAACTGCACGGAGAATCCACATTTGATGTTGCCAGTAGACAAAACAGACTACCATTGATTTTAAAACAGCACTCGTAAGAAACACGTCGTAGCCTTTAGTGTTTAACAGACCATCATCGTTTTTCTATGCTACTTCAAAACAGAACAAAACAACCCAACCATGCAAATCTGTCCCTACACAGATCTCACTGCTTTGTTGATATAAAACGTGGTAGCAGAGTGTAACTAATTCACACCACAGTTAAATACTTTCTCAGAGATGTTATCTGTGAAGAGAATGAAGAAATATTCAGATTCTCCAAGACAGTAATGAAATTTATCCTAACTCTTTGCTGAGGTGCTGAATATGCCACATTTAATTGTGCAAAATGAAGGTTCATCTCCACTTTTTCTTCTCTGGTTCAGTTTCAGTGCAGTAACATTACCACACTCATCCCTCCAAGTACATGTAACAGATGTAGGTGACACTCAGGTCCTTAGAAATGAAACTGCAACTAAAGAGAGAAAGGACCTGATCAAAATTACTTTGAATTTAGCACTATGTAAAATTTTAATTTTAATTTGCAGAAACAAAATTCTGTGAGATCAGGAAGATACCTTGTGTCCTTTTTGCTGGTTCCTTAGCAGCCCATGCCAAGGCTATTTACTACTTCAAACTTAATTGCAACAATAAACTGTTTTGCAAGAAAGGCCTCAGCATTAGCAAGAAAGTGGATGATCAGTCTGCATAATTACCATTTTGACTGAAGAGTTCCTAAATGTTTAAAATAACCCTTTTAACTTCGGACTCCTTCTACAAACAGTGCAAGAAATAGCTATAACAAGACTGAAAATTGAAGAAATTTCTTTTAAGGGAGTTTTGCCCAAATACAGTAGAAATACATTAATTTGTTAGTATCTTTATGAACACCGCTTGCATTTTCTTTTCTTATGTCCTTCAACAGGAGTGCGTATGGGGTGTTGCTTACAGATTGCCAGCTGGACAAGAATGTGAAGTAAAGGCATACCTGGACTTCAGAGAGAAAGGAGGCTACAGGACTACAACTGTTATTTTTTATCCAAAAGACTCGTCAGTAAAACCGTTTGAAGTACTGTTATACATTGGAACTTGTGACAACCCTAACTACCTTGGTCCAGCGCCTCTAGAAGAAATTGCTGAACAGATTATTAATGCAGTTGGTCCTAGTGGAAGAAACACAGAATACCTGTTTGAACTCGCTAGTTCTATCAGAAATCTTGTACCAGAAGATGCAGATGAGCATCTCTTCTCCTTAGAGAAACTAGTAAAGGAACTCTTGGAAAAGCATCAAAACCTAAATGGTCTATAAAAGAACTTCTTACTTTTAATGATCTTGCTTCATCTTCAGAGGAACAGTTTCATTGCACAATGAGTATATCACTTGGAGGCATGTTTCTCTGTACTCTGCTATCTTACTTATTTTAATATTGCAGTCAAAATAGCAGTTGGTCATTAAAAGTTTAGAGAGGGAAGCAGAGAAAGCGTTTTAGGTTTGAATTTGGTATATTGGGTTTTTATCCAATGACTGCATCTTTATAAAAATCTCAAGAGAACCACTTAAGCTTCTCTTTGTTTGAAGATTTATTTTTTATTATTTCAGGTTTAAAATCAATCTTTAGAATATTTTTAAGATCAAAATCTGCATTCAGATACAACTCCCACTGATTTAAGTGATAGTTTTTTCTGATTCAAGACCACAGGCGTGGAGCTCAATGCAGCTAAAGAGAGAAGTGTTAAGTAGTTGTTGTAAATTGCATAGTAAATGCATAGTAGAACATTTGCATCACCAACGTTCAACTTCACTGAAATTAAGTTATTCCACTGAATTTGTCATCTTACCCTTCATATATTAGTTTGTCCTTAAATGCAGAGGATAAACTCTCATTGTCAAGGAAATAATTCTTTCCCTTGGTTTATTATGTCAAGCCCCTGAAAACCAAAGCACAGGCTACTTTGACACTAACAAGCCATAACATATCAGTGCCTCATTTTATTTTTTAATATTAATATAAATGATAAAGCCAAAATGTTAAAATTAACTAAGAGTATGACTCGAAGTCACAATGCAGCAAGAACATTCAGAAACTCTCATCTTTGTTATTTGCTTTTACATGCTGTTGTAACTCCATCTCTTAAAAAATTCACCAATCTCTGAGGATAGAATTTAAGCCAGTAATTTTCAACCACTGTTGCAGGGATTCACGGACAAAAGGCAATTAAGAAAGGAACCCTCTTTTCAGTAACCTTACATGTGTTGTACAGACATCCAAAGAAAGAGGGTTGAAAAGCCACCAGTTTAGGTGGCTTTATGCAAAACATAAGCAAATGGAGTTTCTGTCCCAACAAGGACTTGTCTTGCTTCTCAAAAATTTAAGTTATTTATGTTAACTTTTAACAAAGTATATTTTTATATGTTAATATAGGAAAGGTCCTATTTCAACACCATGTTAATGTCACATTTTCTCATACAGAGAATGTGCAAGTGTTTAGCAGTAGCTTGGAAGCCTGTATTTTGTATCAGTACTGGAAAAACCCGTATGTTTCTACTATACAGGTTGTCCCTTTCTCTTCTTTACATTTTCCTGTTTTATATTTGTAATTGCTTGAAAATATCAGGGTTATCAAAATAACAAGCTGCTATTATTTTACTTGGCCACCTAAAAAAGCCAACAAGAACATAGATGAATGTTAATAGGAAACATTTGAGAAAGGCAGCTAGATGAGTAGAAAATAGGATATTAAAAGTCAAACCTAAATTCAAGATAATTAGACCACTTAAAATACTTAACCAAGAAAGCTGTATTTTTTTACATACCAGATTATAATTTTAATGTGCCTCTGGCATCTCTCAAGTGTTGATTCATTGAGTGGAAAAAAAAATGTATTAGTTTTAGAAGCTACTGTTTACTATTAATAGTTGAATGCCACTATTTTAAGAGTACATGATGGGGTGTCACTTGATGGACTACTCTAAACTGCAGAAGCAAATCCTTTGATCATATTAGCAAAATAATCATATGTACTGAGGCCCCATTTTTCTATTACTAGACATGAGTTACTTGCAGATTGATGGACTGTCCTTCAAAGGTCTTCATTCTCCACTGCACTGTGCTGGTTTAAGATTGACATAACTGAGCGGAAAAGCAACCCCAACTAACTCAGCTGTACAGCGGGAGAGGAGCATGATCACAACTTCCAGGTGTCTGTACGTAAGACAGTCATTAAGATGCCCAAAGCTGGTGCTGAGTGACTCCACACACCAAAGATGGACAGTGATAGCCATCACCCAAATCAACATTAATGAACATGCTCCATTACACATGCATTTATTCACCTTGACTCAAAGGGTAACTCTTAAGTGTTACAGGATCCTTAACTGTTATTAAAAATGTTATGTATGATTTCTTTCAAGAATATTTAAGTGTTGAAAAGAATAGTACCCTCAAAAAACCCAACCAACAACAGCACTTCCTTTCTTGTGCTTACTTCAGATTTAAGCAAGCTGTAGTAAAGTTAAAACAGGTACAATGACACGTCCACTCTATGCATTTTTTAATAGTCTTTCCTGAAAGGCTTATCCTTGTTCCTTAAAACAGGGCAGGGGATGCTTACACTCACTAATGATCCAAAAACACTAGTCATGACTCCCTCTTTAAAACTCTAATTATTTAAGCACTGTGATTATGTATGGGTCTGCATTTTGTATCTTTAATTATATTCAGGACATTGTTGGTTCATTTACTTTCCAGATTCATAAAATTTGCAATAATATCTGTCACGATACATTCCAGTTTGTGCATACGAATTCAGTACAATATAAATGCATCACATTTACTAATGGTGTTGGAGGAAAAAATATTTCCAGAAATGTTATGTTTATTTAAAGCGTATCCATATTAGGATGGACATCAATGTGTGTCTTAATTGCATCTTATTATAAAATGCTGTTAGATCTAATGATGAAAAACAATATACAAGAGGTGGCTACTATTATGCATTCTTAAACTGTGTCAACATTAGGAATTAATTAAAGCACTGGAAATACACATTTGTTCTTGCTGTATGGGATTTGAGCCACGACTCTTCCTACAGCTTCAATCACCAACAAAAGCTCAGTAGGCTTTCCAATCTGTTACTTGCCACAAAACAATTAACATACACTTTATATGCCATATGTGCTCAATTTTTTTTTTCCTACTGGTTACTACTAAATCTAAACTTGAGACAAATTACAGAGATTTTAGATACAGTTTCATTGCACAACTACACACACAAAGCTACCTCTAAACTTATTTCCAAACAGTGTTTGAGGAAACAGTAGTCGTGTCCACATTGTCAGATTTTACTCCCTAGGATCCACAGACTCAAATGACCGAGCAGTCCTTCCACGCACGAAGGAAGCGGTACGTAGTAGTATGCAGTGATAGTCTTCCCTGGTGTGACCGCACAGTAAAATTTCTAAGGCCTTTTGTAGGAAAAAGAACTTGCCCAGCAGTTGATCAAGATACACCCTCCCTATGATGCTGAAAGGGATTACCACTGAGCAGTACATAAGCTGATAGAACTGTAAATTATCTTTGAATCTCCCAAATAAAAGTCCTATATTAATTTAAGTTACAGGAAAAAAAAGTCAGGTTTGTACAAAGACTGCAATAAGACAGTTTCATTTGATCGTGCGACATTGTGAATTAAAATAAAAAAGCAGATAAAGTAGCTTATGTAATATCACATATTCCTTAGTATGATCAATTAATCATTTGATAGCAACAGTCATTAAATATGCAGTCATCTTCTGTCCATACATGAATCTATAACCTGAATAGGCGACATTTTACCCTTTTTTTGTTTAGCTTTTGATAAGCACACTTCATACCCATTTAGACTGCCACTGACAAAATGAATGCGTCATCTGACTTAATCATAAAACTTCTGTAAACAGATTTATAATTCTTAACGCAAGAAAACTGATGGACAAGGGAAATAAAAACATTCTGTAGTTACCAGATTCTTTGTAGCATCCCCAATAACGATTTCTGTCTTTCCTTCTTCGACCATTTATCTGCTCCGTATTTCCCACAGATGAGCAAACAGCAAAGATCAGATGGGACCGGCCTAATCTGTTCTGATTTGGAAACTGCGCCGGACCATTCAGGCGCATGTGTATCTATCTATATACACAGACAGAACCCTTAGAGTTCTTTGTTTATACACATAAACCTTGATTTGCTTTTATCCATTGGTTATGTTTAACAGCTTTGTGCATACACAAAAAGAGGAATTGTTAATGATTTGCTTACTTTTGTATCACTACATCTTTATCCCCACTTTCGTGCTCTCAAATTTCTTTTTTCACAAGGGTACATAAAGATCAGACTCTTTCTAGAAACTAAAATTTGATGAAAATACTTCACAAAGATAATTAAAGTGCAGTTTAGTCATGCAGAAGAATGCAATGTTTGGTAATTCTTAAAATCACTTTAACACGTTCAGTAAAACAATTTTCACCACAAATGCAAGAATAACATCGTGTCATACTGCAGTTATTTAACAACTGACAAAAAAAACCCTAAACCATAATGTCTTAACAGAAGCTCTACAAATCTGAACATTTCAGGTGATTTTGCTAAGAAGCATAAGAAAAAAAATGTACTTGTTTGCTCAAAATATGGGTAACTTACCCCTTACAAGCAGAGAAAAAAAAAATGCCATTTTGAACACAACTTGCCCTTGAAAGCTAAAGCAACACAGTTACAAAATTGATTGCAGCATTCCCCATCAGTATTATATCACTATTTTATATCATTATATCCTGAAGTTCATCATGTTACCAGTTTAACTCTGATTTGTATCCCTTCTTTTTGGTATATGCCTGGACACAGGCTTTACTCAAACTAAGGAGCTGAGGATGTTGGAAAAAACCCGAATACTACAGCTCCCCCAGCCGATCTATTTCCGTATGTCTGTTCTGCACAGCTAGAAAGGTTCTTAGGAGGTGATTTTCCATGCTGTTCAGCCAAACTGCTGGCTGGAAGAGGGGATGCAAACAGACATCAGGATAGCAAGCCCCCAGGCAGGGTCCTGTATCTCGACTTTCTACTGTGCAAGTATATAATTGTCACAGGATTAGGAAGAGACTGTTTTTCAACTAATTAGGCTTCTCTAAGTCTTCTGCAAAAGCTGGACATTGACTCTACACTCACTTTGAATACCAACTACAGCACAGCCCTGATTATTCCAGCTTCCCACTCCCTCAGTATTCTTACATTAATTTCCTTGCTCCTGCGGCTTTTTATTCCAGTAGCTTCCCTTTAATTGTTGCCCTCCTTTGACCCAAACAAATGTCTTGCCTGCATCTTTCTGGCCTTTTGCAACTTAGGTCTCTTCTCTGCAGGTATCCTGGCACTTTTCTCTCATTGCGCATGTGTTTGAACTGGAAGAAGAATAATTCTCCCAGTACAGCTATATCTACTTTGGCACTAGTTTAACAGGAAAAAAAAAAAATTACACCCTTAAACAAGAAAATTGAGGCAGCAAAGCTCAAAAATGTTGACTAGACCTGATGCAGCCATTTAGTAAAGTTTTAAGCCGTCTCACCAATATTATCCCCATCTGGAAGTTGTTCTTCTCATCAGTGCCAAAGTCAGCCAAAGGATTACAAACCATTTACTTAAACAGTTCAGACTCGGCCAGTTTTGCTGAATGTAAACATGAAAGCGCACGCACACATCACTCTGTTGACAAAACAGTGATGAAGCATAGGCTGAAACAAAACATCTTAAACCAAACCACCTGAATTCATGACGCACCATCCAGAATTATCTCTCTCCATCACCACTGGGATTTTTCCTGGAATCATCTGCTTTCTTTGCCTTCACATACTTCTCTCATTAAATGTTTCAGTGGCCAGTCTGCTTCTTAGGGTTATTAGGAGTTGCTATACACTGCTAAAACGTTACCATTATCCCCTTATGTCAACCCATCACCATTTGCAAAGCAGACAGTAAACTGCCTCGCTTTTCCCCTTCCTCCAGAGTCACAGCTGGAATGAAGCAGAATCTCAACTTACAGTTCAGTCGTAATTCGAGGTAAAAGTTCTTTGTTATATTTACTGCAGTATTAAATGGCGTTCCTTCCTTTTTTGGGTCTTCCAGACTTCTCTACCACAGAAATCTTACTGGCGCTACTCTATCAGTAAAAACTTATG
>NW_009612682.1:0-254 GCF_000690535.1 Cariama cristata | reverse complement strand
CGGCGGGGGTCGCCGGGCCCGCCGGGCCCCCTCTACTCCGTCTCCGCGGCGCCAGCTGCAGAGCGGGTGGGGGCTCTGCTGCAACAACGCACCCTCCTTTTCGGGATGTCTGCCCCGGGCTTAGGCCCGGAGGCGCTGCGGCAGAACCGCCAACTACCGAGGAGCTCGTCCTCGGCAGACGATACTCAGAAAAGAAGGACTACAACGATCGATATTTTTCTGAAAAGCCAGTACCACGGAGTTTTTAAACCCGT
>NW_009612681.1:0-7693 GCF_000690535.1 Cariama cristata | reverse complement strand
AGAAGCATCCTGGCACAAAGCGGTCACCGGGAGCGGAGCCGCCCACAGCCCCGTGAACGGCGGGACCGAGCTCGACGAGGGGGACAACTTCACGAAGGGAGAAATGGTATCCCGATCAGGAGGCACCGCTGCGGTTTTTGCCGGGGCCCGGCGGCCCGAGCTGCGGGGCCGGGAAGGAAGCGTAGCCCGTGGCGATGCGGGCGCCACCCCGTTATGCTGCACCATTTTGCCAGTTCCAGATCTGGGATTGGTTACGAGGGTGCAACACATAGAGGCTCGGGATTTCTCTGTCGGCGTTCGCTATGAATTTGGGGAGCAGGGTGTGGAGGCAGAGACTGAAGAAGACAAATAGCAGTGGGAAAGAGACTGACAAATGCTCAAACGTGACTGCAAAAATCAAAAAAAAATGCAGCTTCCCTTCCCACCACAGAACTAAAAGAAGCCATAAAGAAACAAAATTGCCATGCTGCAATGCCACTCTTAACAGGTTATGAAATCTGCTGGTTATGAAATACATGCCATTATAATAAAGTATATTGCATCCCTGACTATAAAAACCTTAGCCAGAAGTGTCTATATAAGGGCACTTTTTGCTGGTGTAGCGGTGAAATAAAACAGCAGCAGCTGTGTGTGCTTCGCATGCATAGTATGCCAGATCAATCCTACTCACATCCTCTCCATGCTATTACACCTACTCATACCGTCATGCAAGCACAGGCAGGAGGTAAAATGGACCATGTGCAAGCCTGTGCAGCAGAAGTGACAGAAGTATTGTCTTCTAATTTTCAACCACAACCCACCAGCCTGTTTTTAAACATATTATTCCTTGCTCAGATAAAGCACAGTATCCTGTTCAGTGTTGTCTTAATTCAGGTGCATTAATGTTTTCCAAGATGTTCTGTTCCCCACCCCCCCGCCCCGTAAACAAGTCTGTCTCTTACTAGCTTCCTTACAGTAACCAGAAGGGCCAAGTAATCTTAACTCTGAATATCTTAATTTCTCAAAGACCTTAAAAAAGAAATCCTCCTCTGTGCTTAATGAGATAATGGAAGAAATATCTGCTAATCTCGTCTTTGTTAATGTCAGGAAAGGATAAAATAGATAAATGAGATAGTTAAAAGAGATAATGCCATTTCCTCTCAAGTTTATTTTTTGCCTTTACAAAATTAAAATGTGGATCCCCATCATGATTTGAGATTTTATCATTTTCAAGTCCATATTTGAAAGTCAAGAAAAAGGAACCCAAAGTCCTATTTTGCAAACCAAGTTCTGTGCAAGCCAATTTGAGAGAAACTCCAAACTTCACTTGAGATGAGCTTTGTGCCCACAACACCTACTGTGAAAGGGCCGAGACCAGCACCAGAGCAGCAGGCGAGCAGCCTTTTCATTGTTGTTCATGTCTCCTCCCCACTCCCCAACTCGTTCTGTCTCTGCCGGTCAGTGTGGAACTTTTCTTCATAAAGCTTTGGTTGCTAGGTGACATTGTTTCCTCTTTTCTTATGACATTTTCTGACAGCATCTCGTGGGAGAAGAAATGGTCACTGATGATGAAAATCACATACACACACAAAATAGCCCAATCAACACACTTAGAAGACAGTGGTATTCCACATCATATTTTTCTTTAATCAAATACCCAACATTCTGTAACCCAAAGGGCATATGTATTTCTGTTTGGGGGGTGGTGTGGTGCGGTGTGTAACAATTATTTTAGTAAGATTATGTTTATCCAGGTACCTGCAATGAGATTCACGTCTCAGATGATCTAGATATGCTTACTTTAGCCTTTATGTGCTCTTTGCTAAATGATGTAGCACCGGGGGATTTTTTTTTTGTACTAGGCTACCTATGTGAAAGGTATGTGATTTGCCTTAAAACTCTGTTTAAAGTGAGCTGGATTGCACCATGCTGACAACCTAGTACTTGAAAACTGACTGGACCTTATTCTCCAGGACTCCCACTTCCTTAAAAAATTAAAATAACAATGTCCAAATATGTCCATAAGGAATTAAAGAAAATCTTCAGGTTGCACACTGCATGTAACCAGCACATGAATGCCTCTTTCAGTCTCCAGGAAGCCAAAGAGAGCCTTTCAGATGTGCAGTGCTCCACTCATATGAGATCTGTGTTAATAATGTGAAGATTTGCACTGTCTTTATTGCACATGAAACTAAACCACTGATAAACTTCATTTATGTATCTGTGACATACTATGTGTGAAATTTTATTACAGAGCTACAAATATAATTTTCCTGCCAACAAACCCAGGTTACAAAGTCAGAGGAAAAAGACAGGTTGAAGAGGCATGCATCTTTTGCAGAGGAAGCAGTTTTCATTAACAAAATACACATGCAAGTAGATGTCCAACCTCCTGCCCCTCTCCTGTCATCCATAAATTCAAACCCAAAGCAGGAAGTTAATCTGGTGTGTTGGCGGAGCTGGGATCAGTAATCTTTCTACCCTCCTAGTTGCTGCGGTTCTGTTTTGTCTATGCTCTTGTTCTTTTACATAGGCATCACTGCATCAGGTATAGGCAGTCCACAATTTCCAGGGTTAACTTCATAAACAAGTATAGGATAAGAACCTTTTAAACTTGACTTCTGAAATTTTCATACAATCCTAGCAGCTAGACCATGGGTAGAAACTCAAGAACAAGCAAATTCTGTCTAGAATTTTGAGTAGCTAGTTTGCAGTTTGTGGGCATCATTTGAAAGAGTAGCACGTTAGTCCCTGCCAGCTTAGGCTAATATTTCTTCCTGGACAAATTACAGCATGTATCTTCAAGATACTTACATAAAAACTATTTGTTTGTCCTGTACTGCTATCTTTTTTAAAAAAAAACTAATGCAGCTTCTCATTGAAGGTACAAGGTGTCTACACCTAGAGTGGAAAAGTGTCATCTATAAGAAGCAAACTGTCAGATACTGTCCTCATTAAGGAACATTTCTCTCAAAATAGTTTGCAGATACTAGAGCTTCCCTCTTTGTATAGATAATCCAGTATGGATTCCACATCTGCACCCATGCTAGACATGATGCTTATCTGCTATACATGTAATGCAGATTAGGTCTTCTGAAACAGAAGTTACTCAAGCCATGTCACATATAAATCAAAGAAGTTCAGATCAGGGCAAATCCCAAAAGCTTTCTCTTCCCTTACCTGTCCCTGATTTTCCCTGCTTAATACAAAGCCTTGCATTACATTTTATTTTCTGCAACATCTTTCACCTTGTGCTCAACTTCCAGTACTTCTGGATGACTATGCAAGCTTCCACTGAATGCCTGTCAGTCAGGAATGCCAAAACATCCTGCTAATTTCTGTATTTTTATTTAGGTAGAGGAAGCCTTATGAATTGTATCGAACAAGTTCATCACAGTCTCTTAACTTACCATCTTTCATGCTGTTTGATATGCAAATCTAAGCCTACTTAATGATTTATAGAGCTGCTGGATAAAGATGGACTCTTTCATCAGCCGTGTATGTGAAGAGATTAAATTAGGTAAGAATGAACACAGTGCAGGGAGAGGCCAGCAGAAGAGTGGTGGTGCTGAGGAGATGTGTTTATGCAAGAAGACAAAGAAAAGGAACAGAGAGATCCTTTGTAGTTTGGCAATAGGGGAGAAGGACAGTAGCAACGTGCCCTTTTGCCTCAACCCCTACTCATACATATTGAAGTCAAGACCATTTTTTTCCAATGTCTGGGAAAAACAAACATGTAAGTGGGGATAAAAGAAGCAATTGCCGCCTGAAGATGAATTGTTAGAAAACAATGTGATTCAACCATCCCTGAATCACATGATGTGGGCTCCAGGGCTCAATAGGGTCATTTTATAGTCATTGCAGGAGGACACGCAGAGCAGTTATCTTTGCAACATAGTCAGGGCGCTTACCTTTCCTGTCCCTCTTCAAGTGATTCAATCAATCCTTTGATTTCTAGAATGTAGAAGGAGACTTGAAGCATTCCCTTTCATTTTGCAGGATCAAACAGCATCCTTTGATTCACTAAAGAAAATAAAGCTGCTCCACAAGCCTACATGAGTCATTAAATCCAAATAAACCAACACCTTGAGGGCAGGCTTCACAACCCAAAAGTCACCTAGTAGGACCCACAGAAGTTGTGCTGAGTGAAGCCCACTTGGCTGCCTCTGCCTCTCTAATCCCCGCTCAAACAAAATCCAGCTGGAGGTCCTTTGCCATTATTAGTAGCTCAATAAATTTCTCTAGGATAAAATGCTTTCTTATTTCTAATGCAGAACTTTTTCTTTTCTTTTTTTTTTTTTTTTTTTCTCCCCCCACCCCCAATGCTATTATGGAGTTTAAACTCACTCCATCACAGGGTGGTGGAAAAAGAACCCACCCCTTGTCTCATCCCTCAGAAAAACCAACTCATGAAGTGAACTCTAAAATGCTCATGTAAGAACACAAACTTTCTGCCAGGGTTAATATGATGCCAGCCATACAGAGAGTTGAAAAAACAGAAAATGTTATGAAAACAGACACAAAGAGTCCCAGTCATAGCCAAGCAATCTTAAAAGAAGAAAGCTGACAATGTTTAATATTGTTTCTTTCCCTTGCAAGAAGGAAAAGGCAATTTTGTCATTGTTTTGGTATATGGAAAAAGACATCTACATACAGGAAATGACACAAAAAACTGTAAAAGGAAGGCAAAGTTAAGAGTTTCTAGAAATAGTCATTTGTATGAAGCAAACTCACATTCACAGGGTAGCCTGGAGTCCAGCCTTAATTTGGTGGTAAATCAGTCATTTTGGAGGAAGGTTAGAAGGAGGTTTAGGCATGAAAGCATTAGCACCTTGGGTGGATATGCAACGAATTGAAGAACTAGGAAACTGTAGTTTAAAAAAACTTATTTTTTTCTAATTCCTGCAATTTATATTTTGTCTAGTGTCAAAGCAAACATTAAGGAATCATATGAAGGGAAACAGCTGCCACTCACCTAATTTTAAAAGTTAGTCAGTGGTTGTGCACCTCCTTTGGCTGATTTGTGAGCAAAAGCCAGCTGAAACTTCAGGAGATCCCTCTATGTTACATTCCCAGCAGAGAGAAGCAGTCTAAGCTATTTGCTTGATTTTCCTGATCTAGATTCAGCAGTGCAAGATTTCTTACTACAGATGTAAAGTGAAATCTTCACTGCCAGCACCTCAGCACCTTATGAAGCAGTAAAGTGAATTCAGTAACTGGTCCATTAACAGAGAAGTTAATAGCCATGGCTATAGTCACAGAGCTAGAATTCAAGGTTAATCCCGACTGTTGTTCCATAAGGCAGCTAGTTTACTAGCTAGGCTAGCTAGTAGTTCTTGCCCTTCCAGTTGTATTATTTTGCAACCGCCCCTCATCCCAAACAAAATAAATAAAACCACAATGTGTTGTGAAAAACAATTACAACCGTCAGGTCTGACTGTTGCTGTCCAGTGTGGAACAGATCATCTCCATTTCATTCATTTTCCTCATATTTGAGTGGCTACAAGTTGAGAGGGCTCTAACTGAATTGTAGTTGTGGCTGGGATTCTTGTGACTTGAGTACCAGTGAAAACTCTGGGAAACACAAACTACTTTTACCCAGGACATGGTACAGAAGAGGAAAAATAGCTATTGTCATGTACTTCAGTGATTTCTGATTGGATTGCTGCCAGTTTTGTAAATTCTGGAAAACTGCAGTTTTATGAACAAGGAAAGACTGTGGTTTGTTGATACTGTTTTGTACATCTTTTTGATTAAACATCCAGATATTGCCTTGCTCGATTGCAATCTAATCTCTTTGAGTGCCCTGCCCTATATTGATGGTAACAGACTTGCTATGGGTTAGCAAAAAGGTTTCTAGAAAAGGTCAAACCCTGTGGAAAAAACCCCAGATATTACATCATCCAATTTAAAAGTAAAACTTAACTATTTAGCTATGTATTTTGGTCCAGGACTAGACTACACTTTTGGTCTTCATGAGCACAATCATTTCAAGTGGCAGACCTGATGCTTCTGTTGATGGATCTCACAATGAGATAGCAGTCGTGAGGAAAAGCTTATGCAGAAAATCCAAAAGAGCCAAAATGCCTGCACTTGAGTATTTCAGAGAATAATTCCTCCATTTACTACCTTCTAGAGTAAACATCCATCTATGTCCTGTCCTTTTTTTTTTCACAAGTCACTTCACTCTTTGGGACCACATTTATCCTTGTCATCAGTACTGATATCTCTCTGACACAGGCTGACCAGAGACACACAGCAGAAGAGCATCCTTGTCCCATGAAGTAACATTTATAACCTTATCTGCAGATAAATGCAGAGGAAAAGATGAGGAAAACACAAGCTTCAACTCATATTGTTTGACCTAAATGTGGTGCTGATTTCAGGCCTGCTTGATGTTGCCTTCACTTTGTCTCCTCAGACACATAACTCTTGCCTAACTGCTCAACTCTTCAGTAGTTCTCATATAAAAGCCCTGGGGCTCCAGAATAAAAGTTCCCTCACTGTACTTATCTTTCTCCATCTCATCTCTGGATTTGTCCACAACCATTAATTTTGATTCCTGAAAATTTTCTGCAACTAATTTAACTCTCAAGGACAAGAACAGGTTACTGTTAGGTAAAGGGAGGACTTACAGCACCTCATCTGCTCTCTGATAAGCATCCACATAAAGACCTTTACCCTGTATTTATTACAATTCAAGAGTAATTACTGTAATTCAAGAGTGTACACAGGGATACCTTACACTAAGCTGCTGATGAACTGCAAGGCCTTAGCATTATTCAGCAACTCGGTGTCATCAAACCCACTGATAGAGGTGCAGGGCTATATACATATAGCGTAGGTAACTTTTGCAGTTTTCATAAAACCCAACTTTATTGGAAATACCTGACAAATTCGTTCATGACTCAAGATTGTATGAGATTATACTTTCATAGAAGATATGCTACATCTTCTAAAACAAAAAAATCTGAATCCCTCCAAGGCAAAAGAGAGCTTACTATTTCCAAGTCACAGCACTGTAATTTCTTCTCTAGATGATATACGGATATATTCAAACAAGTTACACCAATAAAATTATGCATTTCCAAGCACAAGAGATTACTTTCATTTGCACTTTGTGAAAATAATCTGCGATTCATTTCATATGAATTTTCATTTAGCTAAATTTTTAAAAACTGTCCCCCTCATTTATTTACAGTACTGGGAATTGACAATGATGATCACATTTGCAGACTGAACAAATGTATTATTATATTATTATGCTTGCCCCTTCAACTACTGTTTTTTCCAATAAAATTGAACAAAGATTAAATGAAGAATTATACAGCAATCTGGTAGAATTTACAGTAAAGATAGGTGAGTATCATATATGAAGACTGTATTTCAGAATCTACACCTTCACGTCCCACTATGACATCCATAAGTGTTTTGGGTTGACGCTGGTTGGATACCAGGTGCCCACCAAAGCTGCTCTATCACTCCCCCTCCACAACTGGACAGAGGAGAAAAAATGTAACGAAAGCTTCATGGGTCGGGAAAAGGACAGGGAGACATCACTCAGCAATTACTGTCATGGGCAAAACAGACTCAACTTGGGGAAAATTAATTTAATTTGTTCACAATCAAATCAGAGTAGGATAATGAGAAATAAAAACAAAATCTTGAAAGATCTTCCCCCCACCCCTCGCTTCTTCCCGGGCTTAACTTTACT
>NW_009612680.1:11219-18823 GCF_000690535.1 Cariama cristata | reverse complement strand
GTGTGTATATATATATATATATATATATGAAATACTGCTTTCTTCTAGAGGAGTCATGTTTTCCTACAATGATTTTTTTTCTTATGGATGAATATCAGCTGAGATGTAAAATAGTCTGGAGCCCATTTGTCTTTGTAGGTGTCAGCTGTTGCTTCTCACTTACACTTACCGCTATTCCACCTCCCTGAAGCTATAGGAAGGTGAACAAGCAGAATCAGCTTGGGCTTTTGCAGCTTGCTCACTGGAGTCAGCCTGACCGACAGTGTCTCAGCCTTAAGGAAATGCATAAGTAATTTAAACAAACAAACAAACAACTCTGCAAACATCTTTTTCTAATTTATTGGCACTATATTCTGTATCAAGGGATAACAGAAAATAGGCCCAAAAGAACAGTCCCTTTTAAAAGAAAAAACACATTTAGAATCGCATACCTCTGATCTAGATTTGAAGAACACGCAAAAATAAGAGCTGTAATTGCCAACATTCTTTCAACCCACTACAGACTCTTTTCACAAGACGAGATTGACAATTTTTATTTGCTAAATTTTTAAATCATTAAGAAATGCTGCTCTTTTCTGCATTCAGTTCATTTTTCAATTGGTTCTCACTTTTTCCTGTCCATTTGCTGTAACTTATGTGCGTAGGTGTATTGTGTGCATGTATGGGTGCTATCTTGGATATATATTATGTAAGCTAATGTCCTGGTTATCCTTATATACCTCAGCTATTGCCCCAAAAAATACCAAAAAAGTAAATGGAAAAAACACCGCCTCCAACTGTATGTGTTGAAGAAATCAAAGACTTCTTCCTAAGGTGGACTTTACAGTCAGCCAAGCATCTGACCATCATTTAAAATGCAGTTTTACATTATAAATATGATAGGGCAAAGGCTCAACACTGGTGGGGAAAAAAAATATTTAAAAATCAAACAAGAACAAAATACAAAAAGAAAACAACTTCGAAAAGTTTTAATTTTCTTTTCTTCTTTTCTTAAAAAACCTTCCAGGGGGACTGGATAGCTCAAGGGGTTGGTAATAGGATACAGAGCCTTTCATCTCTAGGTCACCAGTTCGCATCCAGGCCAGGTCAGTAATGACCAAAAATTGTTACCATTTGATGGGTTTTCAGTGACCTATATGAAATAAGTTGTTGGAACTGTTATTGGAACAGTTGCTGGAAGCTGTTCACTTCTTATTCAAGAAGATGTGGCTGATCTTTTGGCAGTCTCAGTAGCGAGACTGCATTACCTGTTCATCTAAAGATGCAAGACACACTGATGGCATTTTGTATAAATCTTTCCTTCTACAACTATTATCAATTCATAATTGTAGTAACAATTACTGTAGCTGTTAGTATTCCGCTGCCTGTTCTGGATCTGTGCTGCGGTCCAATAAATCTCAGGGTGGTTAAAAAGGTAACTGCTACAAGCACTCAATTCATACAAAACCATTCTTCGTGTGAGCACAGGTAACCTTGATTTATTTAAGTTGCAGGACTAAATCCCCATCTTTCTTTCTTCACATCTTTATTTTCAGGTTTTTCACCAAGATTAAACAGAGGAATTCAATCAGTATAACACATCCAGAACATTTTTATGGGTGAAGGGAAAAAAAAGAAAAAAAGAAAAAGCTAAGACAAGCACTAGCTGGGCTAGAATTTCAAAGCAGCAATAGCATAACACAGTGTCATAGATCAGGTTGGACTTGGAATAAATTCCAGAATCATTGCATTCCTAATTTTTAGGTTGTTCTCAGTTCCATCAAGCTAAGTATCAACAGATTTCTTCTCCCACCAGATAGCAAAAAAACATTTCCCTTTCCCTCACTCCTCTGAAAATGGTTTCTTATGTTCAAGAATATTACTGGGACCTTGTTAGCCTTTATAAGCACTTTTTAAAATGGCTAGTTTATGCATACATCACCTAGACACTTCACATTTTCTGTAATAGAAATCTCAAGAAGCAAGCATGCTTCCTTTAAAGTTATCACCAAAAATAGAAGCTGTCAAGAAAAGCTAAATTTAAAAAAAAAAATGGTTTTATAAAAGATAAGGATAATTCTCAGTTACAGAAAGATCCCATTTCTACTGTCTGGCATTAGAGGAGGCTCTTAAAATGAGAAGAAAACATGCCCTGAAAATAACATTTCTACCTAAGATCTCTAAACAGATCCTAATTCCTGGCCATAATATTTGGGAGGAGGAGAGTGCTGAGTGACGAGTAACACAAACACAATCCTCTGCTTCCAAAGGCCTTCAAGAGGCTGTGAAATACAGGTAGTAAGATTGAGCAGCTCTGAGCTTGCTCAGAATTATGTTGGTAGTGGGGAACACCCCTCTATGTTTCAGAAAACAGGGAACAAAGATGGACTAAGACACCCTAATACATCCCAAGTATCCATGCCAATCTTTTCCTGTCTTACTGCAGGAATTAGATTACTGAGAATCAGAGCTTTACTATACATTTTATTTTACCTTCTGCAAGGTCCTAAAAGTTTTACGGAGAAAAAAAGTAAAATTTAAAATAAAATATAACTTGTAAAGGAGATCTGGTATTAGATACCTAAGGACAAATGATTGCTCAGCTATTAGCCAAACAAATACCACAAATGTTTTGATAGCTCTGACAGACACATGTGATAAATTACTGTATCTATCAGAAAAATACACTTTTTATCTACCTCAGTAATAAGATATCTTGCCTGCAAGGGGCTGAGAAGGCAACTGGCCTAAAACGCAAAATCAAACCCCCTAAATATGTCCTTGATATATGTCCTTCTTTAGATAAATGAAGGGTATTACTGACTTAAACTCAATACATGAAACAATAAGACTGGAGCTTGAAATAAATTATGTTGATTCAAGTAGACACATATTGCAAAACTGTCTTGCTTTTCTATACAAAGAAATTAATCTTTGTTATAATCTTGCATGGAACAATAAGGCAATAAAGATATGTATTTAATTCCTGCATAATCCTTTTAATGTAGAGCTTAGTTTCTAGATTCATGGCATTTGTGTTTTCAGCTTAAATTTCAAAGCTATTTTGATCAAATCTACAGGTTGCCATTTTTCTTTAAACATTTTTAAGCTATAACTTCATGCATTTTTAGATTTTTATTATGTCTGTATTTTTATTTAACACATTTGTCTTTTTTATATAGAACACATCAGTATCAGGCTTCATCTTATGACCGCTAGGTCTTCTCATTTGTTTTTCTTTTAATTATTTTATTTTTCTCACTTATTTTCCTTTCATTACATGTACTAATGTTAAGTATTTAAAAGAACAGTGCAATGCTACAGTTATTAATGTACTGCTTTAACATTTGTAGTATTAGTTTCTGAACAAGCATTTATAAAGCATTGGTAAAACAGTATACAAAACTTTATTGCTGTAAATATTCTTACACTTTTTTCTTTTTCCCCCTGTATTTGTGTACTAGGTGGTTGTGAATGCCCTTTTAGGAGCAATTCCATCCATCATGAACGTGCTTCTCGTTTGTCTTATATTCTGGCTAATTTTCAGCATCATGGGAGTAAATCTGTTTGCTGGGAAGTTCTACTACTGTGTTAACACCACAACTGATGAAAGGTTTGAAGTCGACCAAATCAACAATTTTAGTCAGTGCGAGGAACTCATAAAAAACAATCAAAGTGCCCGATGGAAAAACGTGAAAGTAAACTTTGATAATGTAGGATTTGGGTATCTTTCTTTACTTCAAGTAGTAAGTGATCACTCTTTATATACCTCTTACTGTTTATATGTAATAGTGAAAAGCAATTCAAGCAACAAAGACAGAAAACATATTTACATAATGATTTTTATCTGTGACTTCGTAATAGAGCTGCACTGATAATTGATTACTTTTTTCATAGTAAGCAGCAAGTAGAGCCTACTAAAATGAATAAAGAATTCTTAGGACATCTGACAGAACAAGTGCTATTCTTCCCATTTATAGCTCCCTTAGTCCTCCAGCCCCTTCTAGCTTTAAAAGTTTCTAGAAGAACCTAGGAATGATATTCAGTTATCTGAATACTCTAAGTTTTACTGTTGCTGAAAAACAAAAAACTGCATTGGTGTGATTAAGTCATAGAGTAGAATTCCAGGCAGGAAATCCCATCTCAGCAATGTGGCTGCCACCAGTGCAGACTTATGTGATTTAAGAAGCAATTTCTCATTTGGAAGAGAAATAAGAAAAGTATCACTACATACTATAATTTGTAAAATATTTTCCGTGCTATTTCTGTGCACAAGCACCTTGTGGAGTTTCTTTAACAAAAACTGAACGAAGAAAAGAAGGAAGAAAATATATGCAGAAAGATACTATAAGGTTACACCTTCACTATCAGAAATTGTGTCTTTCTATTTTGGAGTAGCTAACAATCTGACCCAGCTTTAATCAAGGAAATGCTGGACTCTCACCTATGTTGTGCACATTCAGCAACCTCTATGCATTTTCGAGGTTACTGTCTATTAGTTTTCCATTTTATAGTTTTTAAGTAAGTTTCTAGTTTTTATGTTGGCATAAGAAATCTCAATAATACAAATCATTAACATGATGCAGTGGTATCAACACGGTCCTGCACAGGGTCTAAAACAATAATTCTGAACATTGTGAACTGCTTCTCCCAGCTAATATAGCATCTCACCTGTGTGACTGGTAACTCTGACATTTTAAATTTCACTATGATTAATTATTTACTTTACTGTCACATCAGGAAAGACCAGAGAGGGACCTACAGTATTAAAGAAATAAACTACTGAACACAATTTAATTTTGAAAACAAAATTGGATTGTAATAGAAAGACTTTAAATATTTCTTTTCTCAGTCTTACCTTTGAAATCCACTGGCCTAGAATCCCCCTCGGGATCCGCAGGGCAGAATCCTTTATTACACATATTGAGGAGAAACAAGACATCAACAAAACTCTTTTAAAGTGGTTTGCAACTCTTCTTCCAGTAGTAACCTAGTCTATTCTGGCACAGGGATAACACCAGGTATAATTTTTCCTAGTTTTGTGGCCACAACGACCACCTCTCAGCTACTTGCAGTCATGTATATTTCAGTGTCCTGGCTATGCACAGCTTATTCTTGTCATTGAAAAGCAACAAATATTTCTTACATGAAGAATCAGATTCTTAAATTATTGGATTGTTCTGCGAGGCAAATTGGGAGAAATTTGCCAATTGTTCCCATGCTTCCAAAGGAAAAATTAATCTAGACCTATCACGGAGGGACCTAGCTCTCATGGGAAGACAAGCCAGTTGTTTTTGCAGTATCTACAATATAGAGATCTTGCACTGATATCAAAGGCTTGCCTAATGGATGCATTTTTTTGTGTGAGTAGAATGTCAGTGACAACACCACTTATTTTTTCTGTATTACTAAAATGCTTGTAAAGCATGAAGAAATTTTTTGTTTGACATACCACACAAAAAATGAGCACTCCTGTCATTGCACAAAACAGACACTTGACCCTGTATCTTTCAGGGTTTGGTAGTAAGCTGCTAGTAGTGACTTTTGTAGTTATGGAACGATAAAAGCCCTAGGGCACAGAAAGCAAAATATCAGCTTGATTTTCAGTTAATGCTGTAAAATGTGCAGAATCTATGGTTTTTTCACCTTCAAGAACACAAGAAAGGCCACAATTCATAAATGTTTGAGATTCTTACATTACTTTCTCAATCAAAGAAGATATTTATAAGATGATTTTCTATTTGATATATAAAGTACTTTGGATGAGAATCTAGAATAGGATTCTAAAATGATTGTGTTCAGAAGAAATATGAGAAGTGAATAGGTATGTCATAACCCTAGACTTTCCTACCCTTCTTAATCAGCTTGTAGTAATAGTAAAGATGAGTAAATATTAAGGTATTACTCAGAGGTATCCATTACTATGTCAGAAACAAAGATAAAGCTATTGAAACTTGAGTATTTGACCCAAAATAAGGTATTAAGCTTCAAAAATCTGATTAAAAAATCATAGTTGCAAGTGCATATGCTTTCTGTTCACCCAATGTGAACATTAATGGCCTTTTTTTAACATCTTAATGTTTAGTTGAAAAGTCTACTGAAGTCATTTGGTTCTCTACCTTAACAGCTTAAGCACAGACTTTTGTTTAGGTTGTGATGGACCTGAGAAAATAACCCCATAGAGGTCAATGTCAAAGGAACTCCAAACCCAGGCACTGAGGACCTTATTATCCTGGGAAAGACATAAATGAGTCCCATGAACAATTTTTGTTTTGAATCATGAAAAGCCTTTTCTGGTAGTATATGAGTCTATTTGCCCCAGAAAAAAACCCTCTTTTTTAAGAATAATATAGAAAAGAAACATAGATATTTCACAAAGTACTCAATAAAAGTGGGATAATTTCAGAAAGAAATATTCTAGGCTCAAAAAATAGATTGAAAATGTATGGCAGTGGAATTTTAAGCAAAAAGAACTCTCTGAGAAGCTCTTTCTTGAGTTTCTTTGGTGGTGACAGTGAATGAATATCTGGAACGAGGGACCTAAGAAAAGAACATAAACTAATTTTTTGTTTGCATATTTTTTTTTTCTTTTGAGGGAGAATCACAGACTATTTTCCAAAATTCTTACAGAATTTGGAGTGTAAATATTCATGCCATCGGTCTCTATAAGAAGTTTTTTCTTCTATGATACAGTGTAGCTCATGTTGTTCTATGTGGATCTGCAAACTTCTTTTTTCATTTCTCGGTCTGAAGCTTGAGTATTTCTCTGTCCCTAAAGAAAAGCACCAAAGCATCTGCCCTGATAATTTTATGGTCTTATGCCTTTCTAACTTGAACCTAGTGTTTGGATTCTTTGGTAAGTAAATCTCCCAGAGGCCTGCTTTTCTCGTGCTGGTAAGCATATATCCTGCTTACCAGGATAAAATGTAGCAAACCAGTGGGTCTCAAAGTTATAGTATTTCACTCTTACTAATATAAATAAGAAAACACATCTTGTGAAGTGTAGTGTAAAAAAATCAGAAGCTGAATTCTAGGGCTGTAAGATTAGGATGGCTTCAAAGTTCCAGCAGGTTTGTATTTTAAAAGAAAGATGCTATTGTATTTCCCAAAGGGAAGAAGAATCTTCCTGGTGGTTATTTCTGGTAAAGAAATGGGAGTGGTGAAACTCCACCATTACTTATAACTTCATTAGAAATTATTCATCAGAGGAAAAAGTCTACGTACTTTTAACAATAGAAAAGTAGATTGGGGGATTTTTGTTTTGTTGGTTCTACATTCTACATTTGAATCTGCACTTGAATATATGTCTTTCAAATTTCCTTTGGGGAAAAATACATTTGGAACAGATGCTGATTTCAGTTACCCTGCTGTAGTTTTTGAAATCAATGAATTACTCCTGATATAGTGTTGCTGAGAATATACAATATATTTTATTTATTTGAATATACAAACAGGAAGGTAAGAATTTGATCTCTTAGTCATATTTCTATGTTATTTTCTATTCAGTATGCACAAATGCCTAAATAATGCCTTATTTCTATTAAAGAAAATGTGTTGCAGATAAATTTAAACCTAACATAAGCAGGTCTAAGCTTCTACTGAATGCAGTAGAAAAAACACTCTTT
>NW_009612680.1:0-11120 GCF_000690535.1 Cariama cristata | reverse complement strand
ACACTTTTGCTTTGGGAATTAAGAATCCATTTTCCCACAGCTACATTCTCAACTAGTGTAAATGGTTTTGCATAACAATGATTATATTCACCAATTCCTACTGATTTTCAGGAGGGATTTGGAATAAAACAAATAATATGATGAGGGAGCATATTTTATTATTAAAATTACTTCATTTTAATTAGGTTTGGGGATTGTTTTTTTCTTAATTTCTTCAATAATGGTAATATCTTATGGTTTTGTGAAACTTGTGGAAAATGAGTATTTTACTTTAGATATTTTGAACTGCAAGATAGTAATATGTTATATTTATATTTTTTCACTCCCACACTCTTTTCAAGTTGCTTTTTTAATAACAGTAATAAGCATACAACAGCTCAGTTCTTCAGCTCTTTTTCCCAGTGCTAGATGAAATGTCCTGTGTGTTTATAATTGAGTACTTTACTGATGATGGTGAAGCTTAATATTTTAAAATTAGTCTATTTTTTTTCCTATGCGCTTTCGTTAGTCTAGGCTATATCAATAAATTTACAAAAACCAATAATTTCTCTTTGCCTGGATGATGATATGCAAGAATCATCATGTATCTGAATTTGAGGCAACAGCATACACTTTGCAGAAGAGCCACTCCACCATTTGTGTCATCTTTCTGATGTAAAAGTATGCCCGTTATTTGCATTTAGTGTTTCGGGTTGAAGTGCTGATTTCAACCTAAGTTATGACATTCCAGAAAATGCAAATAATGTACGAAGACATATACAAAAGTAGTGCCTCTAAGATGTCAAGTAATCATCCTGCCCTATTTAGACCTTGTAAGACCTCAGCTGAGACCAGTTTTGATTACCATTTCAAGAGATGAACTAGTGGAAGAGAGGTCAGAGGAAAATAATGAGAATGATCAGAGCTCTGGAAAACAAGATCAACATGGAAAGATTGAAAGAACAGTGATCACAGCCTAAAGAAGAAAGGCAGCAACAATCTGTTCGCAAATAAGTAAAAGGTGCTGCACAAAGGATGATTAGTACTCTGCTCTCCAGATGTGTAATGACAACAGACAGTCTTAAATGGCAACAGAAGGATTTAGATGTTGGGAAACAATAAAGACAAGTGCAAGAATAAATATTTTATGAGGTTGTGGAGTGTCCATCACTAACAGTCTTTGAGAACTAGTTAAGCATACATTAAGAATTACATAAATAAAGCTGATCTTACCGCTCCTAATCCCTTGCAGTCCAAATGTTCCACAAGGACTTTAAATTCTTCAGCTGAGACTTCTACTTGTTTCAGATTTATTGTTGATTTATTGTTCCTCTGATACTACACGTTGATTTCACCATCGTACTGTAAGTTGCCTTAAGTTCATTTTTTCTGTCTTGGCCCCAAGATGTGAAAGTTGTTGCACACTGGATTTGCATCTCAGGATAATCATGCTCTTTTTAGTATTCCACTGTTTCAAAAATGTAAAAGATCTCTTTTCCTTTAGGAAAATAATTCCTTCTCATTTTAAGTTCACTTCAGGATGATGCCAGCTGCCTTGTACGCTGCATAAGCAAAGCCTTTTTGAAACCTCCACTAGAAACGAAACCTCAAGATGACAGAGATACAGCAATAACCATGGATGAAGAGTGTTCCATTCCCTACTTGTTTCTGCAACTGGTCTCTATGGCAAGGAATACGAAGGAATGAATGATCTGCAGCCTTGTTTAGCAAAATTATAATAGGGATTAAATGACAAAGAACGATCTCACTTCTTTGTTTTATTCTGGATACCACTGCATTAAAAACTGAGTGATTCCTACTTGGAGATTTTGCCTAGTCAAAAGACAACTAATTGGTAGAGGACAAAATTACTTTCTGTTTTGAACTCTCAGATGAAGCAATCTACACCTCACTGTGAAATATAAAAAATTACAGATATTGGGCCGAGGAAATAGCTATAAAAGTTCATTAAATGCTGCCACCTATGAGTCATATTAAGTCTTCAATGCACATAAAACACATCTTCTTCTTACCAGTTTATCTCAGAACATATCTGAGGGATCTAGTCTCTGTAAAACACAATACATTTAAAGTGAAAATAGAATTACTAAATCAGGTAAAGTCTTTCAAAGTAGAGAAAAATCAAAATTCTGATTGATAGCAAAATACCTTTTCTGAGCTGATCAAATTTGTTGTTCCCTTTGGTTGCCACCTTTCTGACTGATTTCAGAGGGAGGGACTACACATCAGTCTTCATTGGTAGCAACTGGGTTATATAAGGCTGTACATAGCATTTGCAGTTGACGTGATGAACATTTAGTCCACTAAAATGATACTGCATTCTATCATTTGTGATAATTAATGAGAAATAAGTTAATTATGCTCACTGCTTAAAATGTTCAGGTAGGGGGATACACAGCAATGTATCCAATGAGCAGCTGTGAAGAAAGCCAAGAGACAGAATTATCTAGAAATCTCATGTTATGATAATCATTCCTGGTACTGTACTCAGTTGCTGGAAATAATTATATGAATTGTCTTCAAGCTCTAAGCTTAAACAGGTGTGTACTGTTTACAGGCTACATTTAAAGGCTGGATGGATATTATGTACGCAGCTATTGACTCAAGAGATGTAAGTATTGCAAATATTTTAAATTATCTTTTTTTCTTGAGGTCTGTTTATCAACAAGTGTGTATTTATATATCTTCCAAAAGCAATTAATATCCATACAATAGATTGAAACAAAATTAAATTAACTAATATGAGATTCTGCTGTAACAAATTCTGGAAAACTGAATCCAAACTGCCAGATGCTATCAGTAATAGATGGAATGGACAAAATACATTGATTTAAGTGATAGCAGTATTGTCCAAACACAAAATATCAAGGACATCTTGCCCAAGGTTGCCACTTGTTCAGCTGCAATTTTCACATGAAAACTTGGAAATGATATTTCACATTTTTTTTCTTAGATATTACAGCAACCCAAATATGAAGACAACCTGTACATGTATTTGTATTTTGTCATCTTTATCATTTTTGGGTCTTTTTTCACCTTGAACCTGTTCATTGGTGTCATTATCGATAACTTCAATCAGCAAAAAAAGAAGATAAGTATTGTTTCATTTCACTTCTAAAGACATTCTAAAATATTGCCTTTTTGCAGGTGCATGATATATGGAATGTATACCCAACGTTTGTTCAAAATTGAAAAAGCTGCAGTGTATTAGGATATAAAATCTTACCAAGATGTTGTATGCAGTAACGTTATAAGATTTTACATTGTAGTGAATGGGACAGACCCTTCTGTTTTCAATGTCCAGTTTAGTCTTCCTCAAGTCATCTGCTTTTCCATGCCTAAACTTCACGAAATCTCCTTACATGATCAACCCCTTGATTTAGGACTCTACATTAAAGCACTCATAATTTCTTGATTTTTTTTCTTCTTGATTTGTAGTGATTCTATCAGCACAAAAAAAATAGCTACCTGGTTATGAAAACTAAAGCATTATTTCATCACACTACTACAGATGCTGTTTTAATGATCCCAAGTATTCCAGTTCTGTTTTGTGGCACTGAATAGCCTGAAACTATACAGAACAGGACTGGTTTGTAACTATCTCAGGGCCTTTTTTTATTGCTTCTTAGTGCAGATGTAGATAATCTCATTGGTATAGATGATCTGAGTAGCAGATGCTCATCTTTTAAATTATTTTCTGTAAATGGATAAGGTAATGAAAATGAAAGGGCAAAAGCAGCTATGAATTACTAGTTTAATTTTACCCTACTGGACTTCATCACTTTCTTTGGGTTGATGTTACTAATGAGAGATGCTAAGTAACATTTTTGGAAGCTGTACCTGCTAGAGGCCTAGAGGTGTATGGTTAGGGAGCGTATACAGTGCATGCATTCCCACATCTTCAAGCTTCCCAAACACTCATCCACAAGAGGGCTGCATCCAGTCCTATGTGTTCATAGACATTCCTGGAATTAGATGTCTGCAAGTATCCTTTATCCAGGAAAAATTTACTTCAAGAGGTACGTGGAGTCTGATGGGTTTTCTTTCAGTCTCTATGAGGAAGTTACTATGGGCAGTGGATTTTGGTTAGGTTGCCATGAAAGACCTATAATTCTCTTTATCTCCACTGTCAGACGCCAAAGGCCAGTTCTGGCTCTTGCTAATCAGAACTTCACTGAACATGGAAGCTAAACAAGATAAAAGACTTAAAAGAGAGCATTTTGCTGTTAATAGTATCAAGACTGCTTCAATCTTCAGCTCAGTCTCCAAAGTCTGATACTCGTCTTCTCAAAAACCTTGAAGACTTTGAGTCTCAATGCCAATGTTGCTATTGCTAAACTAGAGCTACCTAAAGCACTAACACATTCATGTACTCAAAACCTGACTTCATTTGCTTCCTTTATTTCACTAAAATTGCAGTTCAGAAGTGACAGTACTGAGCAGCCCAGACTATTTGAGCTTATCTCAGGTGCTCTTAACTGTTATCTCATTCTATAATAGAAAAGAGGTACTGAAAAGGATTTCTTGGAGTTCAAGGAAAGTAAATATAGAAAAAGTTGCATTACTAGTTTTTGTGAGATGCAGTACTGGATGTCCAAACAACTTCTGGACTAAATGCTTAGATGCAGACAGCTGGATTTGATAGCTAAGATATTTTTCCCAATTCAGTCTTCTTGATATTCATGAAAGAAATAAATAAACCACATTTCTCTTTAAGACTTTTTTCAACATTGTATATAAATGTGATTATAACCAGTTTTGATTTCATGTTTTTACTTTGGAGGTCAAGACATATTTATGACAGAAGAGCAGAAGAAGTACTACAATGCAATGAAAAAGCTGGGATCCAAAAAACCACAAAAACCTATACCAAGACCAGGGGTAAAATTATTTATACACATTAAACCAATAGATATTTACAAACAGCTCAGTTTCTACTGATACATAGAGAGCAGAAAAATGGCCATGAGAAAATTATCATTAATTAGTGTGTCAGTCAGCAAAAATGGAAAATAAAAACACAGTAAAAAAAAATATTTTTCCCTTGCAGCCATTTTATGTACGAATATGCAAACAAAGGAGGCTGAACTAAGCTGTTTATTCACTTTAATTTGACTACTCTGCTTAAGATCACTAGTTACGTTTTTATTGAAGTCTCATAGGTCTTATTGCATGTATGTTTCTAATTTCTTGTAACAGCAAAAGAAAAATAATTACAGTTTGTATTGGATGTTTCTTTTTTTCTTTTTCCTCAGAACAAATTCCAAGGCATGGTCTTTGATTTTGTGACACAGCAAGTATTTGACATCAGCATCATGATCCTTATTTGCCTTAACATGGTTACCATGATGGTAGAAACTGATGACCAGAGTAAAGAAATGGAAAATATTTTATACTGGATAAATCTGGTGTTCATTGTCCTTTTCACTGGAGAATGTGTCCTGAAATTAATTTCACTTCGCCATTACTATTTCACTATAGGCTGGAACATTTTTGATTTTGTAGTTGTCATTCTCTCAATAGTAGGTAAGTCTTGTTTATTAAACTAAAAAGAGAGTAAAAGGTGAACTTTTACTCCAATAGAGCTATATGGTTGCCTTTGCCATCACAAGGTTTACAACTAAGTTATGCAACTTATTTAATAATTTACCGAACCCAAACATAAAAACCATTATAATCATTCAATATATATTGCACTTGTAAATATTAAGCATAACTGGTATAACAGACATTATGCAAGTGGAATCTACAGAGTATCTTTAATTGCTACATAGAACCACCAATTTTGAACTATTTTTCTAAATTTCTACTGTGATATAGAGATTGAATGGTAATGTATCTTTGTTTTATTCTTTTCTGTTTTAGGTATGTTTTTAGCTGAGATGATTGAGAAATATTTTGTATCCCCCACACTGTTCAGAGTCATCCGACTTGCCAGAATCGGTCGAATCCTGCGTCTCATTAAAGGCGCTAAGGGAATCCGCACCCTGCTTTTTGCTTTGATGATGTCTCTTCCCGCTTTGTTCAACATTGGCCTGCTGCTATTCCTGGTCATGTTTATCTATGCGATATTTGGCATGTCCAACTTTGCCTATGTTAAGAGGGAAGCTGGTATCGATGACATGTTCAACTTTGAAACGTTTGGCAACAGCATGATCTGCCTATTTCAAATTACAACGTCTGCTGGCTGGGATGGTTTGCTAGCCCCAATTCTTAACAGTGGGGAGCCAGACTGTGACCCTAACAAAGCTCATCCTGGGAGCTCTGTGAAAGGTGACTGTGGCAACCCTTCCGTTGGGATTTTCTTCTTTGTCAGCTACATTATCATATCATTTCTGGTGGTGGTGAACATGTACATTGCTGTGATTTTGGAGAACTTTGGTGTTGCTACTGAAGAAAGTGCTGAACCCTTGAGTGAGGATGACTTTGAGATGTTCTATGAAGTCTGGGAGAAGTTTGATCCCGATGCAACACAATTCATGGAATTTGAGAAATTATCTGATTTTGCAGCAGCACTTGAGCCTCCTCTTCATCTACCCAAACCGAACAAAGTCCAGCTTATTGCAATGGATCTGCCCATGGTAAGTGGTGACAGAATTCACTGCCTTGACATCTTGTTTGCTTTCACAAAGCGTGTTTTGGGGGAAAGTGGGGAGATGGATGCCCTCAGAATACAGATGGAAGATCGGTTTATGGCATCCAATCCTTCAAAAGCTTCCTACGAACCAATTACAACCACATTAAAAAGAAAACAGGAGGAGGTATCTGCTGTCATTATTCAACGGGCTTATAGACGTCACCTTTTAAAACGAACAGTAAAGCAAGCTTCCTTTATCTATAACAAAAACAAAACTGAAGGAGGCGCTGGTCAGGGTATGAAAGATGAAATCCTTATTGACAAGTTAAATGAAAACTCATTTACAGAGAAAACTGATATAACCGCATCAACAGCAGTTTGTCCACCTTCTTATGATCGTGTAACAAGGCCAGTCAAAGAAAAGCATGAAAAGGAAGATAAAGATGTTCAGAAATAAAAGCAAATAGCAAGCAAAATCATCTATGTGCAAATTACTTCTTAGCCTGTAAGGATCATGTGTTTGTGTCAACAGGACTCCAGCTGGAGGTCTATGCCAAACTGACAATTTTTACAAATATACTGTACATTAAAGGTCAGTGCCTATTAAAAGACAGTGACCCCTCGTCAGTGACTGTGACTGTGCTATAGGGAAACAACCTTGACAGGAGGTTACTGTTCTCACTACCAGCTGACACTGCTGAAGAGGAGAGAAAAAATGGCTAATCAGACTGTAGGGACCAGTTAAAGGGGTGCAAACCAAGTATTTGTGTGTTTAGCATAAAACAATACGGTACCTGTATCCACTGTTTGCATTTCAACTGCCACATACGTCATATTTTTACAAAATCTGTGTTGGTGGATTCTTCTTATTTTTAGTCATATGTTGTTTATTATATGTGACTATTTTTGTAAATGGGGCTTCTGTTGGGGAAGGGGATTAAGTACACCTTTACAGGTACAGGGGCCAGGTGTTCTATTATATGACTAATGTACACACAGAAATTATTTGCATGAAGGCATGCTGCACTTATAGATCATGCATGAAAATAACATTAAGTCACAAAGAAAAACAGATTTTTTAAGCGCAGTGTTTCTGGAAAGGAATAACAGATTTTGAGGTGCTTAATTAATGTATTCATGTTGTATCATGTCCAAACAAGTCTTGGTATGCCTTTAAAGTCCCCTATAACTCATGAGAACAGTAGAGACGAATTATTTTTTGCACAGACCATTAAGTTTCAGAAAGTGCAAACTTCTTTCTAGGCCTGGAGTCATGGACTTTGTCTTTGTCAAATGCCTTTCTGCATACAAATACTGAATGAATCTGCCTCAGCCCTCCAAATTGATCAAAAGGAGCCCTTTATAAAGTTGCTCTGCTTTATCCTGCAGTATTGTTTAGCCATCTTCAGCTCTCAGTAAGGTTGATGTTGTTGTACATGTTAATGAAAAGCCCTCTGTTATGTAAATAGTAATTTTTAACCTGTGGTGCATGTTTGAGCAAACTGATAATGACCTTAGCACATTTATTGCATCAAATATGTACCACAATAAGTGTAATGTGCAAGCATTCAACAGGTAAAATTACATATTATCTACCATTATAGATAGTTTGGATGCTATCAGTGCATGTTTATATTGCCTATGCTGCTATTCCTTTGACTGTCCAGGATTCTTAAATACGGGAAGCCATACATCAGAGCTAAATGAAATAAACTACTCAACAAGACCTCATTCTTCCATACCATTAAGCAATATTTTGCAGCTATTTAGGAGCTTATTTGTTTTACATTTTTGAATTTTCAGTGAAAAGCATATAGTGTATATTCAAACTGTACAGATGTGTTGAAAAGTACTAAACCTGTTGAAAATAATGTTAGGATTTTATAAGCAAATATAAATACTGTAAAAATCATTTTATTTTATTTTTCAGCATTATGTACATAAAACAAGAACTGAATTTTATCTTCAGGTTGATGTCACACCATTTTTGTTACTTTCTGTCCATAGCACTTTTTCACAGAACTCCAGAGAACAACATACAACTAAGAGAATTGACAACTGTAGGTTCTTATATTTTACAATATTTGCAAACATGTCAATACTTTCTGTGAAAAAAAGTTAATAATTTGCTTCTAAAAATGTAAGTTTTTTTGCAGTTGGGAAATGATGTAAAGTTCAAATTGAATGTCTCAGCAGTGCCTGCATCATAAGTTTTCAGACACAACCTTTCTTTCACAGAATCCTTAATCTTTTCTCATATTAACTCACAGATTTTTTTTGATTCATGCTGCACTAGAACAGTTCTAAAAGTTATCTTGGGTCCACAGTATTTTTTCACAAAGAGAAGGTAGCAAAATTGTATAATCCAACTCATCAGGACATTTTATGTTTCTTACACAGGAAAATTAAATATAGACTACTTTTATTAAAATTATTGACTAATACTGTATTAGCGAACTGCATGCAGGAAAATGCTATTACCCTAACTGATGCTAAAGAACATTATTAATGCGCTGACATAATAAAGATTACATTTTTTATTGTATGTTCCTTTCGTCTTCATTATCTGACATTAATAGAAAAAAGGTACGCTTCTAAAACCAAAGAATGAGAGGATACTGAAAACCTTTACAGCCAGCTATACTGTTCTTCCACATAAGCAAATCCTTGTGACTTGCTTGTTAGTCATCAACTAGGAATTTCTAATTCAATGCATGTTAGCCGCTGAACATGATGATTCTGCTTGTATCAATAGTACTGCCCAGAGTAACTTCATGAGTTCATGTAGCAGCTCCATGCAGTAATGTACTCAACCATCAAGCACCAGAGCTGTCCTAAGTGTGTCACAGGAGACAGAGCATTTACAGGAATGAGAACTGAGCACTCATGAGTTTACAAAGAGAAAATGAGGATGGAAAATAGTACTAGATACATGACATTCCCCAACTTGGGTTATGAGAACCAGTTTATTCTTGCCAGTTACTATTCACAAATAGGCTACAGAACATCTCATATTCAAGTGTGTTTCTGAAAAAGGTGAATTGGCGTCAGAGTGAATAAGCATTGGTCTTTCCCATGGGAACTCTTAAGAATGTCTCTGGAAGCAACACGTTCCTAGAAGCTATCATTTGTGGATACTGATAAGGAAAAAAGCAAATGCAGCTGGAAGGTGGGCCTGTCAGTTATTCTTTATCAATTGCTCCAGTGAATTTCTGAAAATGTTCATTTTGTATGCTTACATAATTTTATATTGCATTCCACTACAACTTGTGGTGAAAACACTGAGAGGTGAGTACTGAACTTAGTATAAAACCAGTTTATAAGCAATTGTATTCTGTATGCATGCTCAGTTGCTGATGCAGAAAATAATTTCATAGCATCTTCCCTGAAATTCATCACAAATCTTTTGAGGGATGAAAAAGTTTCTCCTTCAAATTGTTCTGAAACGCATTATAAAGAAAAGTCTAAAACTTTGATAGGAAAGTGTAAGTATCAAGATGAAGAGAGAAGTATTTTCAGATTAATATGTAGAAAACATGTGTCTTAAAAGGATACCTTAAAAAGTATGTAAATTATCCACAAACCAAAAGGAATAGTAGACTGCTTCAAAAATAAGATAGTAAATTGAATATTTTATATTCCATACACAGCTTTTTAAACTTTGTTTTTTCTCATGGAAATAGTTTTAAGATAAATGAGAACTATGCCACTGTCACTGCAGATCACAGGTCGTGGCCATGCAAAAATACTTGTTTCTCATACCTATTTTAGGTTTTCAGTGTTACAGAAGCCAAAATGTTACTTCAGAACAAGTAGGGCATGACTTGAACACAACAGGAAATTTTGAGGATCATCTTGGTCAACAAAGAAAACCTAATATGCTTACTTATTACTGCCTTGGCACCTTCCTGACACTGGGGATGAGAAGCGTGTCATGGAGTAGCGCTATGTGGGATGAACTTGTTAGGAACGCTTACTCTGAGCGCTCTCCACTAGAAGAATCAGCTTCACCTTCTAATTCATTGCAAGCACCTCCTTGTACTAAATGGCATTATTGACTGTTTTCATGTTCGGACAGACAACCTAGCCATTCTAAAGCCATGTTATTTAGCAACAGTTGTTTGTTTCTGGTTTCTAGAAATGAAGACTGAGGATGCTTTCACCTCCAGGGGAAAATGAATTTTACTGGTCTTTGCAACTCTGCAGTTCCCTAGGAGGAAAGAAAGAGGGGGAAGAAAAAAAAAACACCTTCTGTACTCGATTTTACCCCAGTTCTATTTCATTTCTACAGTGAATCTTCACATAACTTGAAGTGCTCAATATTGAAATACATTATAAAACATAGGGAGTGTGGGCCACTTAGTCGTATGTCCAGCCAAAAAAGCCAAGAAAATAAAATTCTCAAAGCTTTCCATTCAACACTCAGGTAGTGACAGCCTAATTGCGGTAAGCACTCCCGAGGGAGACCCCGCAAAACAGCCCGTACCTCGCCGGCCCCAACCAGCCCCGCCCGCTAAGGTGTGTTCAAACCCCACCCCCTCCG